>NC_044553.1:166020781-166059485 GCF_007565055.1 Rhinopithecus roxellana
CACCCTAGACCTCAATTGAGCACAAATACACCTTTGCGGAATCATGAGAACAGTAGTAGCAAAGAAGGGTGGAACTCTGTGTGATGAAGTCACACACATCAGAAAGCACTTTCTCCGAAAGTTTCTCTGTAGTTATTATGTGAGGACATTTCCTTTTTCACCATGGGTCCCTAACGGGCTACCAAATATCATTTTCCAGATTCCACGAAAAGAGTGTTAGCAAACTGCTTCTTGAGGCATAGGTTGTAAACTCCTGCGAGATGAATTCACAGATCAGAAAGAAGTTTCTCAGAAAGCTTCTTTCACGTGTTTGAACGGATGAAATTTCCTTTATCAGCGTAGCCTCAATGCGATCCAAGGAAGCCCTTTTCAGCTTCCACAAAGACAGTGTGAATGGACTGCTACACGAAACATAAGTGTAACTCTGTGAGATGAATTCACACATCAACAAGAAGTTTCTAAGAAAGCTTCTTTCCAGTTTTCATCTGTGGATATTTTCTTTTTCACCGTCAAGTTCATTGCGCTATGAAATACCAAATTGCAGATTTCCAGAAAACTGTGTTAACAAACTGATCACTGAAGATAAACCTGTAACTCTGTGAGTTGCATTCACACATTGCAATGCGGTTTCTCAGAAAGCTTCTCTTTAGTTATTACGTGAGGATAATTCCTTTTTCACCCTAGCCCTCAATGAGCTCCCAAATATACCTTTGCAGAATCCACGAGAACAGTGTTAGCAAACTGTTCCAAGAAGGGAAGGGTGGAACTCTGTGTGATGAAGTCACACATCAGAAAGCAATCTCTCAGTAAGTTTCTCTGTAGTTATTATGTGAGGGCATTTCCTTTTTCACCATGGGCCACTAAGGGCTACCAAATATCACTTTCCAGATTCCACGAAAAGAGTGTTAGCAAACTGCTTCTTGAGGCATAGCTTGGAACTCTGTGAGATGAATTCACAGACCAGAAAGAAGTTTCTCAGAAAGCTTCTTTCACGTTTTGAACGTATGAAATTTCCTTTATCAGCGTATGCCTCAATGCGATCCAAGGAAGCCCTTCTCAGCTTCCTCAAAGACAGTGTTAATGGACTGCTCCAAGAAACTTAAGTGTAACTCTTTGAGATGAATTCACACATCACCAAGAAGTTTCTAAGAAAGCTTTCTAGTTTTCTTCTGTGGATATTTCCTTTGTCACTGTAAGGTTCATTGCGCTATGAAATACCAAATTGCAGATTTCCAGAAAACTGTGTTAAGAAACTGATCACTGAAGAGAAACGTGTAACTCTGTGAGTTGCATTCACACATGGCAATGCAGTTTCTCAGAAAGCTTCTCTTTAGTTGTTATGTGAGGATAATTTCTTTTTCACCCTAGAACACAATGAGCTCCCAAATATACCTTTGCAGAATCCACGAGAACAGTGTTAGCAAACTGTTCCAAGAAGGGAAGGGTGGAACTCTGTGTGATGAAGTCACACATCAGAAAACAATCTCTCAGAAAGTTTCTCCATAGTTATTATGTGAGGACATTTCCTTTTTTACCATGGGCCCCTATGGGCTACCAAATATCACTTTCCAGATTCCCCGAAAAGAGTGTTAGCAAACTGCTTGTTGAGGCATAGGTTGTAACTCTGAGAGATGAATTCACAGATCAGAAAGAAGTTTCTCAGAAAGCTTCTTTCACGTTTCGAACGGATGAAATTTCCTTAATCATTGTAGGCCTCAATGCGATCCAAGGAAGCCCTTCTCAGCTTCCTCAAAGAGAGTGTGAATGGACTGCTCCACGAAACATAAGTGTAACTCTGTGAGATGAATTCAAACATCACCAAGAAGTTTCTAAGAATGCTTCTTCCCAGTTTTCATCTGTGGATATTTCCTTTGTTACCATAAGGTTCATAGCGCTATGAAATACCAAATTGCAGATTTCCAGAATACTGTCTTAACAAACTGATCACTGAAGAGAAACGTGTAACTCTGTGAGTTGCATTCACACATGGCAATTCGGTTTCTCAGAAAGCTTCTCTTTAGTTATTATGTGAGGATAATTCCTTTTCCACCCTAGCCCTCTATGAGCTAACAAATACACCTTTGCGGAATCCATGAGAACAGTAGTAGCAAACTGTTACAAGAAGGGAAGGGTGGAACTCTGTGTGATGAAGTCACACATCAGAAAGCACTTTCTCCGAAAGTTTCTCTGTAGTTATTATGTGAGGACATTTCCTTTTTCACCATGGGTCCCTAAGGGCTACCAAATATCATTTTCCAGATTCCACGAAAAGAGTGTTAGCAAACTGCTTCTTGAGGCATAGGTTGTAACTCTGCGAGATGAATTCACAGATCAGAAAGAAGTTTCTCAGAAAGCTTCTTTCACGTGTTGAACGGATGAAATTTCCTTTATCAGCGTAGGCCTCAATGCGATCCAAGGAAGCCCTTTTCAGCTTCCACAAAGACAGTGTGAATGGACTGCTACACGAAACATAAGTGTAACTCTGTGAGATGAATTCACACATCAACAAGAAGTTTCTAAGAAAGCTTCTTTCCAGTTTTCATCTGTGGATATTTTCTTTTTCACCGTCAAGTTCATTGCGCTATGAAATACCAAATTGCAGATTTCCAGAAAACTGTGTCAACAAACTGATCACTGAAGATAAACCTGTAACTCTGTGAGTTGCATTCACACATTGCAATGCGGTTTCTCAGAAAGCTTCTCTTTAGTTATTACGTGAGGATAATTCCTTTTTCACCCTAGCCCTCAATGAGCTCCCAAATATACCTTTGCAGAATCCACGAGAACAGTGTTAGCAAACTGTTCCAAGAAGGGAAGGGTGGAACTCTGTGTGATGAAGTCACACATCAGAAAGCAATCTCTCAGAAATTTTCTCTGTAGTTATTATGTGAGGAAATTTCCTTTTTCACCATGGGCCCCTATGGGCTACCAATATCACTTTCCAGATTCCACGAAAAGAGTGTTAGCAAACTGCTTCTTGAGGCATAGCTTGTAACTCTGTGAGATGAATTCACAGATCAGAAAGAAGTCTCTCAGAAAGCTTATTTCACGTTTTGAACAGATGAAATTTCCTTTCTCAACGTAGGCCTCAATGCGATCCAAGGAAGCCCTTCTCAGCTTCCTCAAAGACAGTGTTAATGGACTGCTCCACGAAACATAAGTGTAACTCTGTGAGATGAATTCACACTATCACCAAGAAGTTTCTAAGAAAGCTTCTTCTAGTTTTCATCTGTGGATATTTCCTTTGTCACCGTAAGGTTCATTGCGCTATGAAATACCAAATTGCAGATTTCCAGAAAACTGTGTTAAACAAACTGATCACTGAAGAGAAACGTGTAACTCTGTGAGTTGCATTCTCACATGGCAATGCGGTTTCTCAGAAAGCTTCTCTTTAGTTATTCTGTGAGAATAATTCCTTTTTCACCCTAGACCTCAATGAGCTCCCAAATATACCTTTGCAGAATCCACTAGAACAGTGTTAGCAAACTGTTCCAAGAAGGGAAGGGTGGAACTCTGTGTGATGAAGTCACACATCAGAAAGCAATCTCTCAGAAAGTTTCTCTGTAGTTATTATGTGAGGACATTTCCTTTTTCACCATGGGCCCCTATGGGCTACCAAATATCACTTTCCAGATTCCACGAAAAGAGTCTTATGAAACTGCTTCTTGAGGCATAGATTGTAACCCTGTGAGATGAATTCACAGATCAGAAAGAAGTTTCTCAGAAAGCTTCTTTCACGTTTTGAACGGATGAAATTTCCTTTATCACCGTAGGCCTCAATGCGACTCAAGGAAGCCGTTCCCAGCTTCCTCAAAGAAAGTGTTAATGGACTGCTCCACGAAACATAAGTGTAACTATGTTAGATGAATTCACACATCACCAAGAAGGTTCTACGAAAGCTTCTTTCTAGTTTTCATCTGTGGATATTTCCTTTGTCACCGTAAGGTTCATTGCGCTATGAAATACCAAACTGCAGATTTCCAGAAAACTGTGTTAACAAACTGATCACTGAAGAGAAACGTGTAACTCTGAGTTGCATTCACACATGGCAATGCGGTTTCTCGGAAAGCTTCTCTTTAGGTATTATGTGAGGATAATTCCTTTTTCACCCTAGCCCTCAATGAGCTCCCTACAATACCTTTGCAGAACCCACGAGAACTGTGTTAGCAAACTGTTCCAAGAAGGGAAGGGTAGAACTCTGTGTGATGAAGTCACACATCAGAATGCAATCTCTCAGAAAGTTTCTCTGTACTTATTATGTGAGGACATTTCCTTTTTCACCATGGGCCCTTAGGGGCTACCAAATATCACTTTCCAGATTCCACGAAAAAAGTGTTAGCAAACTGCTTCTGAGGCATATGTTGTAACTCTGTGAGATGAATTCACAGATCAGAAAGAAGGTTCTCAGAAAGCTTCTTTCACGTTTTGAACGGATGAAATTTCCTTGATCAGCGTAGGCCTCAATGCGATCCAAGGAAGCCCTTCTCAGCTTCCTCAAAGACAGTGTTAATGGACTGCTTCACGAAACATAAGTGTAACTCTGTGAGATGAATTCACACATCACCAAGAAGTTTCTAAGAAATTTTCTCTCCAGTTTTCATCTGTGGATATTTCCATTTCCCCGTAAGGTTCATTGCGCTATGGAATACCAAATTGCAGATTTCCAGTAAACTGTGTGAACAAACTGATCACTGAAGGGAAACGTGTAACTCTGTGAGTTGCATTCACACATGGCAATGCAGTTTCTCGGAAAGCTTCTCTTTAGTTATTATGTGAGGATATTTCCTGTTTCACCCTAGCCCTCAATGAGCTCCCAAATATACCTTTTAAAGAAACCACGAGAACAGTGTTAGCAAACTGTTCCAAGAAGGGAAGGGTGGAACTCTGTGTGATGAAGTCACACATCAGAAAGCAATCTCTCAGAAAGTTTCTCTGTAGTTATTATGTGAGGACATTTCCTTTTTCATATGGGCCCCTATGTGCTACCAAATATCACTTTGCAGATTCCACGAAAAGAGTGTTAGCAAACTGCTTCTTGAGGCAGAGGTTGTAACTCTGTGAGATGAATTCACAGATCAGAAAGAAGTTTCTCAGAAAGCTTCTTTCACGAGCTGAACGGATGAAATTTCCCTTATCAGAGTAGGCCTCAATGCGATCCAAGGAAGCCTTCTCAGCTTCCTCAAAGACAGTGTTAATGGACTGCTCCACGAAACATAAGTGTAACTCTGTGAGATAAATTCACACATCACCAAGAAGTTTCTAAGAAAGCTTCTTTCCAGTTTTCTTCTGTGGATATTTCCTTTTTCACCGTAAGGTTCATTGCGCTATGAAATACCAAACTGCAGATTTCCAGACAACTGTGTTAACAAACTGATCATTGAAGAGAAAAGTGTAACTCTGTGAGTTGCATTCACACATGGCAATGCAGATTTTCGGAAAGCTTCTCTTTAGTTATTCTGTGATGATAGTTCCTTTTTCACCCTAGCCCTCAATGAGCTCCCAAATATACCTTTGCAGAATCCACGAGAACAGTGTTAGCAAACTGTTCCAAGAATGGAAGGTTGGAACTCTGTGTGATGAAATCACACATCAGAAAGCAATCTCTCAGAAAGTTTCTCTGTAGTTATTATGTGAGGACATTTCCTTTTTCACCATGGGCCCCTAAGGGCTACCAAATATCATTTTCCAGATTCCACGAAAAGAGTGTTAGCAAACTGCTTCTTGAGGCATAGGTTGTAACTCTGCCGAGATGAATTCACAGATCAGAAAGAAGTTTCTCAGAAAGCTTCTTTCACGTGTTGAACGGATGAAATTTCCTTTATCAGCGTAGGCCTCAATGCGATCCAAGGAAGCCCTTCTCAGCTTCCTCAAAGACAGTGTTAATGGACTGCTACACGAAACATAAGTGTAACTCTGTGAGATGAATTCACACATCACCAAGAAGTTTCTAAGAAAGCTTCTTTCCAGTTTTCATCTGTGGATATTTTCTTTGTCACCGTCAGGTTCATTGCGCTATGAAATACCAAATTGCAGATTTCCAGAAAACTGTGTTAACAAACTGATCACTGAAGATAAACCTGTAACTCTGTGAGTTGCATTCACACATGGCAATGCGGTTTCTCAGAAAGCTTCTCTTTAGTTATTATGTGAGGATAATTCCTTTTTCACCCTAGCCCTCAATGAGCTCCCAAATATACCTTTGCAGAATCCACGAGAACAGTGTTAGCAAACTGTTCCAAGAAGGGAAGGGTGGAACTCTGTGTGATGAAGTCACACATCAGAAAGCAATCTCTCAGAAAGTTTCTCTGTAGTTATTATGTGAGGACATTTCCTTTTTCACCATGGGCCCCTATGGGCTACCAAATATCACTTTCCAGATTCCACGAAAAGAGTGTTAGCAAACTGCTTCTTGAGGCATAGGTTGTAACTCTGTGAGATGAATTCACAGATCAGAAAGAAGTTTCTCAGAAAGCTTCTTTCACGTTTTGAACGGATGAAATTTCCTTTATCAGCGTAGGCCTCAATGCGATCCAAGGAAGCCCTTCTCAGCTTCCTCAAAGACAGTGTTAATGGACTGCTCCACGAAACATAAGTGTAACTCTGTGAGATGAATTCACACATCACCAAGAAGTTTCTAAGAAAGCTTCTTTCTAGTTTTCATCTGTGGATATTTCCTTTGTCACCGTAAGGTTCATTGCGCTATGAAATACCAAATTGCAGATTTCCAGAAAACTGTGTTAACAAACTGATCACTGAAGAGAAACGTGTAACTCTGTGAGTTGCATTCACACATGGCAATGCAGTTTCTCAGAAAGCTTCTCTTTAGTTATTATGTGAGGATAATTCCTTTTTCACCCTAGCCCTCAATGAGCTCCCAAATATACCTTTGCAGAATCCACGAGAACAGTGTTAGCAAACTGTTCCAAGAAGGGAAGGGTGGAACTCTGTGTGATGAAGTCACACATCAGAAAGCAATCTCTCAGAAAGTTTCTCTGTAGTTATTATGTGAGGACATTTCCTTTTTCACCATGGGCCCCTATGGGCTACCAAATATCACTTTCCAGATTCCACGAAAAGAGTGTTAGCAAACTGCTTCTTGAGGCATAGGTTGTAACTCTGTGAGATGAATTCACAGATCAGAAAGAAGTTTCTCAGAAAGCTTCTTTCACGTTTTGAACGGATGAAATTTCCTTTATCAGCGTAGGCCTCAATGCGATCCAAGGAAGCCCTTCTCAGCTTCCTCAAAGACAGTGTTAATGGACTGCTCCACGAAACATAAGTGTAACTCTGTGAGATGAATTCACACATCACCAAGAAGTTTCTAAGAAAGCTTCTTTCAGTTTTCATCTGTGGATATTTCCTTTGTCACCGTAAGGTTCATTGCGCTATGAAATACCAAATTGCAGATTTCCAGAAAACTGTGTTAACAAACTGATCACTGAAGAGAAACGTGTAACTCTGTGAGTTGCATTCACACATGGCAATGCAGTTTCTCAGAAAGCTTCTCTTTAGTTATTATGTGAGGATAATTCCTTTTTCACCCTAGCCCTCAATGAGCTCCCAAATATACCTTTGCAGAATCCACGAGAACAGTGTTAGCAAACTGTTCCAAGAAGGGAAGGGTGGAACTCTGTGTGATGAAGTCACACATCAGAAAGCAATCTCTCAGAAAGTTTCTCTGTAGTTATTATGTGAGGACATTTCCTTTTTCACCATGGGCCCCTATGGGCTACCAAATATCACTTTCCAGATTCCACGAAAAGAGTGTTAGCAAACTGCTTCTTGAGGCATAGGTTGTAACTCTGTGAGATGAATTCACAGATCAGAAAGAAGTTTCTCAGAAAGCTTCTTTCACGTTTTGAACTGATGAAATTTCCTTTATCAGCGTAGGCCTCAATGCGATCCAAGGAAGCCCTTCTCAGCTTCCTCAAAGACAGTGTTAATGGACTGCTCCACGAAACATAAGTGTAACTCTGTGAGATGAATTCACACATCACCAAGAAGTTTCTAAGAAAGCTTCTTTCCAGTTTTCATCTGTGGATATATCCTTTGTCACCGTAAGGTTCATTGCGCTATGAAATACCAAATTGCAGATTTCCAGAAAACTGTGTTAACAAACTGATCACTGAAGAGAAACGTGTAAGTCTGTGAGTTGCATTCACACATGTCAATGCAGGTTTCTCAGAAAGCTTCTCTTTAGTTATTCTGTGAGGATAATTCCTTTTTCACCCTAGCCCTCAATGAGCTCCCAAATATACCTTTGCAGAATCCACGAGAACAGTGTTAGCAAAGTGTTCCAAGACTGGAAGGGTGGAACTCTGTGTGATGAAATCACACATCAGATAACAATCTCTCAGAAAGTTTCTCTGTAGTTATTATGTGAGGACATTTCCTTTTTCACCATGGGACCCTATGGGCTACCAAATAGCACTTTCCAGATTCCACAAAAAGAGTGTTAGCAAACTGCTTCTTGAGGCATAGGTTGTTTCTCTGTGAGATGAATTCAGGATCAGAAAGAAGTTTCTCAGAAAGCTTCTTTCCCGTTTTAAACGGATGAAATTTCCTTTATCAGCGTAGGCCTCAATGCGATCCAAGGAAGCCCTTTTCAGCTTCCTCAAATACAGTGTTAATGGACTACTCAAAGAAACATATGTGTAACTCTGTGAGATGAATTCACACATCACCAAGAAGTTTCTAAGAAAGCTTCTTTCCAGTTTTCATCTGTGGATATATCTTTGTCAGCGTAAGGTTCATGGCGCTATGAAATACCAAATTGCAGATTTCCAGAAAACTGTGTTAACAAACTGATCACTGAAGAGAAACGTGTAACTCTGTGAGTTGCATTCACACATGGCAAGGTGGTTTCTCAAAAAGCTTCTCTTTAGTTATTATGTGAGGATATTTCCATTTTCACCCTAGCCCTCAATGAGCTCCGAAATATACCTTTGCAGAATCCACGAGAACAGTGTTAGGAAACTGTTCCAAGAAGGGAAGGGTGGAACTCTGTGTGATGGAGTCACACATCCGAAAGCAATCTCTCAGAAAGTTTCTCTGTAGTTATTATGTGAGGACATTTCCTTTTTCACCATGGGACCCTATGGGCTACCAAATAGCACTTTCCAGATTCCACAAAAAGAGTGTTAGCAAACTGCTTCTTGAGGCATAGGTTGTTTCTCTGTGAGATGAATTCAGGATCAGAAAGAAGTTTCTCAGAAAGCTTCTTTCCCGTTTTAAACGGATGAAATTTCCTTTATCAGCGTAGGCCTCAATGCGATCCAAGGAAGCCCTTCGCAGCTTCCTCAAAGACAGTGTTAATGGACTGCTCCAAGAAATATAAGTGTAACTCTGTGAGATGAATTCACACATCACCAAGAAGTTTCTATGAAAGCTTCTTTCTAGTTTTCATCTGTGGATATTTCCTTTGCCACCGTAAAGTTCATTGCGCTATGAAATACCAAATTGCAGATTTCCAGAAAACTGTGTTAAAAAACTGATCACTGAAGAGAAACGTGTAACTCTATGAGATGCATTCACACAGGGCAATGCAGTTTCTCAGAAAGCTTCTCTTTAGTTATTATGTGAGGACAATTCCTTTTTCACCCTAGCCCTCAATGAGCTCTCAAATATACGTTTGTAGAATCCACTAGAACAGTGTTAGGAAACTGTTCCAAGAAGGGAATGGTGGAACTCTGTGTGATGAAGTCACACATCAGAAAGCAATCTCTCAGAAAGTTTCTCGGTAGTTATTATATGAGGACATTTCCTTTTTCACCATGGGCCCTTAGGGGCTACCAAATATCACTTTCCAGATTCCACGAAAAGTGTGTTAGCAAACTGCTTCTTGAGGCATAGGCTGTCACTCCGTGAGATGAATTCACAGATCAGAAAGAATTTTCTCAGAAAGCTTCTTTCACGTTTTGAACGGATGTAATTTTCTTAATCAGCGTAGGCCTCAATGCGATCCAAGGAAGCCCTTCTCAGCTTCCTCAAAGACAGTGTTAATGGACTGCTCCACAAAACATAAGTGTAACGCTGTGAGATGAATTCACACATCACCAAGAAGCTTCTGAGAAAGCTTCTTTCTAGTTTTCATCTGTGGATATTTCCTTTGTCACCGTAAGGTTCATTCCGCTATGAAATACCAAATTGCAGATTTCCAGAAAACTGTGTTAACAAACTGATCACTGAAGAGAAACGTGTAACTCTGTGAGTTGCATTCACACATGGCAATGCAGTTTCTCAGAAAGCTTCCTTTTAGTTATTATGTGAGGATAACTCCTTGTTCACCCTAGCCCTCAATGAGCTCCCAAATATACCTTTGCAGAATCCACGAGAACAGTGTTAGCAAACTGTTCCAAGAAGGGAAGGGTGGAACTCTGTGTGATGAAGTCACACATCAGAAAGCAATCTCTCAGAAAGTCTCTCTGTAGTTATGATGCAGGACATTTCCTTTTTCACCATGGGCCCCTAGGGGCTACCAAATATCACTTTCCAGATTCCACGAAAAGTGTGTTAGCAAACTGCTTCTTGAGGCATAGGCTGTCACTCCGTGAGATGAATTCACAGATCAGAAAGAATTTTCTCAGAAAGCTTCTTTCACGTTTTGAACGGATGTAATTTTCTTAATCAGCGTAGGCCTCAATGCGATCCAAGGAAGCCCTTCTCAGCTTCCTCAAAGACAGTGTTAATGGACTGCTCCACAAAACATAAGTGTAACGCTGTGAGATGAATTCACACATCACCAAGAAGCTTCTGAGAAAGCTTCTTTCTAGTTTTCATCTGTGGATATTTCCTTTGTCACCGTAAGGTTCATTCCGCTATGAAACACCAAATTGCAGATTTCCAGAAAACTGTGTTAACAAACTGATCACTGAAGAGAAACGTGTAACTCTGTGAGTTGCATTCACACATGGCAAGGTGGTTTCTCAAAAAGCTTCTCTTTAGTTATTATGTGAGGATATTTCCATTTTCACCCTAGCCCTCAATGAGCTCCGAAATATACCTTTGCAGAATCCACGAGAACAGTGTTAGGAAACTGTTCCAAGAAGGGAAGGGTGGAACTCTGTGTGATGGAGTCACACATCCGAAAGCAATCTCTCAGAAAGTTTCTCTGTAGTTATTATGTGAGGACATTTCCTTTTTCACCATGGCTCCCTAGGTGCTACCAAATATCACTTTCCAGATTCCACGAAAAGAGTGTTAGCAAACTGCTTAATGAGGCATAGGTTGTAACTCTGTGAGATGAATTTACAGATCAGAAAGTAGTTGCTCAGAAAGCGTCTTTCACGTGTTGAACGGATGAAATTTCTTTTATCCGTGTAGGCCTCAATGCGATCCAATGAAGCCCTCCTCAGCTTCCTCAAAGATAGTGTTAATGGACTGCTTCACGAAACATAAGTGTAACTCTGTGAGATGAATTCACACATCACCAAGAAATTTCTAAGAAAGCTTCTTTCTGCTTTTCATCTGAGGATATTTCCTTTGTTACCGTAAGGTTCACTGCACTTTGAAATCCCAAATTGCAGATTTCCAGAAAACTGTGTTAACAAACTGATCACTGAAGATAAACGTGTAACTCTGTGAGTTGCATTCACACATTGCAATGCAGTTTCTCAGAAAGCTTCTCTTTAGTTATTCTGTGAGGACAATTCCTTTTTCACCCTAGCCCTCAATGAGCTCCCAAATATACCGTTGCAGAATCCACGACAACAGTGTTAGCAAACTGTTCCAAGAAGGGAATGGTGGAACTCTGTATGATGAAGTCACACATCAGAAAGCAATCTCTCAGAAAGTTTCTCTGTAGTTATTATGTGAGGACATTTCCTTTTTCACCATGGGCCCCTATGGGCTACCAAATATCACTTTCGAGATTCCACGAAAAGAGTGTTAGCAAACTACTTCTTGAGGCATAGTTTGAAACTCTGTGAGATGAATTCACAGATCAGAAAGAAGTTTCTCAGAAAGATTCTGTCACGTTTTGAATGGATGGAATTTCCTTTATCAGCGTAGGCCTCAATGCGATCCAAGGAAGCCCTTCTCAGCTTCCTCTAAGACAGTGTTAATGGACTGCTCCACGAACCATAAGTGTAACTCTGTGGATGAATTCACACCTCACCAAGAAGTTTCTAAGAAAGCTTCTTTCTAGTTTTCATCTGAGGATATTTCCTTTGACACCGTTAGCTTCTTTCCACTAAGGAATATCCCGAGGCAGATTTCCAGAAAACTATGTTAGCAAACTGATCACTGAAGAGAAACGTGTAACTCTGTGAGTTGCATTCATATATCGAACTGCATTTTCCCAGAATGCTTCTTTCCAGTGTTTATCTGAAGATATTTCCTTGTTCACCATAGCCCTCAATGAGCTCCCAAATATCACTTTGCAGTATCCACGACAACAGTGTTTGCAAACTGTTCAAAGAAGAGAAGGGTGGATGTCTGTGTGCTGAAGTCACACATCAGAAAGCAATCTCTCAGAAAGCTTTTCTCTAGTTATTATCTGGGGATATTTCCTTTTTCACAATGGGCCCCAATGGAGTCCCAAATATCCCTTTGCAGTTTCCACGAAAAGTGAGGTAGCAAACTGCTTCATGAGGCCTAATTTGTAACTCTGTGGGAAGAATTCACAGATCACAAAGAAGTTTCTTAGAAAGCTTCTTTCTCATTTTTATTGGAAGTTATTTCCATGGGCTCCCTTGTTTTCAATGGGTTCCGGAATATCTGTTCTCAGATTCCACACAAATAGGGCTAGGCCGCAGCCCCACGAAATACAGCTGTAACTTAGTGAGTTGAATTCACACATCACAAAGCGGTTTGTCAGAAAGCTTCTTTCTTTAGTAAGACGAGGTTATTTGTGGTCTCGGAGCGCCACAGTGTGTCCTATTGCAGATTCTGCGAAAACTCTGCTAGCAAGCTTCTCAGTGAAAACAATCATGGACATCTGTGGGCTGAATTCACCCACAACAAAGAAGTTTCTGAGACGGCTTCTCTGCAAGTTTCTCCGAGGATAGTTCCTTATTCACCATGCGGTTCCACGATATCCAAGACATCACATTTGAGATTCCTCAAAATGAGTGCTAGGAAACTCCCCCGAGAAAGGGTGATATAACACTGAAATGAATTCACATATCACAAAGCAGTTTCTCAGAAAGCTTGATTCCGCTTTTTCTTGGAGGATATTTCTTTTCTCCTTCTATTCTTCAAAGCCATCTGAAATATCACTTCTCGGAATCCTCGGAAGCAGTTCTAAGAAACGGTTCCAAAAAGCACTGGCGTAACTCTGTGAAATGAAGTCACACATCAGAAAGCAATCTCTCAGAAAGCTTCTCTCTAGTAATTACCTGAGGATATTTCCTTTTTCACCATGGGCCCCTATGGGCTCCCAAATATCACTTTGCAGATTCCACGAAAAGAGTGTTAGCAAACTGCTTCCTGAAGTCTACGTTATAAGTCTGTGAGATGAACTCAGGGATCAGAAGGAAGTTTCTCAGAAAGCTTCTTTCCTGTTTTGAACGGATGAAATTTCCTTTATCAGCGTAGGCCTCAATGCGATCCAAGGAAGCCGTTCTCAGCTTCCTCAAGACAGTGCTAATGGACTGTTCCACGAAACATAAGTGTAACTCTGTGAGATGAATTCACACATCAAAAAGAACTTTCTAGGAATGCTTCTTTCTAGTTTTCATCTGTGGATATTTCCTTTGTCACCGTAAGGTTCATTGCGCTATGAAATACCAAATTTCAGATTTCCAGAAAACTCTGTTAACTAACTGATCACTGAAGAGAAACGTTTAACTCTGTGAATGGCATTCACACATGGCAATGCAGTTTCTCAGAAAGCTTCTCTTTAGTTATTATGTGAGGATAATTCCTTTTTCACCCTAGCCCTCAATGAGCTCCCAAATATACCTTTGCAGAATCCACGACAACAGTGTTAGCAAACTGTTTCAAGAAGGGAAGTGTGGAACTCTGTGTGATGAAGTCACACATCAGAACGCAATCTCTCAGAAAGTTTCTCTGTAGTTATTATGTGAGGACATTTCCTTTTTCACCATGGGCCCCTATGGGCTACCAAATATCACTTTCCAGATTCCACGAAAAGAGTGTTAGCAAACTGCTTCCTGAAGTCTAAGTTATAAGTCTGTGAGATGAACTCACAGATCAGAAAGAAGTTTCTTAGAAAGCTTCTTTCACGTTTTGAACCGATGAAATTTCCTTTATCAGCGTAGGCCTCAATGCAATTCAAGGAAGCCCTTCTCAGGTTCCCCAAAGACAGTGTTAATGGACTGCTCCAGAAACATAAGTGTAACTCTGTGAGATGAATTCACACATCACCAAGAAGTTTCTAAGAGAGCTTCTTTCTAGTTTTCATCTGAGGATATTTCCTTTGACACCGTTAGCTTCTTTGCACTAAGAAATATCCCGAGGCAGATTTCCAGAAAATTATGTTAGCAAACTGATCACTGAAGAGAAACGTGTAACTCTGTGAGTTGCATTCATACATCGAAGTGCATTTTCCCAGAAGGCTTCTTTCCAATGTTTTTCTGAAGATATTTCCTTGTTCACCATAGCCCTCAATGAGCTCCCAAATATCACTTTGCAGTATCAACGACAACAGTGTTAGCAAACTGTTCCAAGAAGGGAAGGGTGGAACTCTGTGTGCTGAAGTCACACATCAGAAAGCAATCTCTCAGAAAGCTTTTCTCTAGTTATTATCTGAGGATATTTCCTTTTTCACAATGGGCCCCAATGGAGTCCCAAATATTCCCTTGCAGTTTCCACGAAAAGTGAGGTAGCAAACTGCTTCATGAGGCCCAAGTTGTAACTCTGTGAGAAGAATTCACAGATCACAAAGAAGTTTCTCATAAAGCTTCTTTCTCATTTTTATTGGAAGATATTTCCATGGGCCCCCTTGTTTTCAAAGGGTTCCGGAATATCTGTTCTCAGATTCCACACAAATAGGGCTAGGCCACGGCCCCACGAAATACAGCTGTAATTTAGTGAGTTGAATTCACACATCACAAAGCGGTTTCTCAGAAAGCTTCTTTCTTTAGTAAGACGAGGTTATTTGTGGTCTCGGTGCACCACCGTGTGTCCTATTGCAGATTCTGCGAAAACTCTGCTAGCAAGCTTCTCAGTGAAAACAATCATGGACATCTGTGGGCTGAATTCACCCACAACAAAGAAGTTTCTGAGAATGCTTCTCTGCAGGTTTCTCCGAGGATAGTTCCTTATTCACCATGCGGTTCCACGATATCCAAGACATCACATCTGAGATTCCTCAAAATGAGTGCTAGGAAACTCCCCCGAGAAAGGGTGATATAACACTGTGAAATGAATTCACATATCACAAAGAAGTTTCTCAGAAAGCTTGATTCCGCTTTTTCTTGGAGGATATTTCTTTTCTCCTTCTATTCTTCAAAGCCATCTGAAATATCACTTCTCGGATCCACGGAAACAGTCCTAAGAATCGGTTCCAAAAAACACTGGCGTAACTCTGTGAGATGAAGTCACACATCAGAAAGCAATCTCTCAGAAAGCTTCTCTCTAGTAATTATCTGAGGATATTTCCTTTTTCACCATGGGCCCCAATAGGCTCCCAAATATCTCTTTGCAGATTCCACTAAAAGAGTGTTAGCAAACTGCTTCTTGAGGCATAGGTTGTAACTCTGTGAGATGAATTCACAGATCAGAAAGAAGTTTCTCAGAAAGCTTCTTTCATGTTTTGAACGGATGAAATTTCCTTTTTCAGCGTAGGCCTCAATGTGATCCATAGAAGCCCTTCTGAGGTTCCTCAAGGACAGTTTTAATGGAATGCTCCACGGAACATAAGTGTAACTCTGTGAGATGAATTCACACATCACCAAGAAGTTTCTAAGAAAGCTTCTTTCTAGTTTTCATCTGAGGATATTTCCTTTGTCACCGTGAGCTTCATTGCGCTATGAAGTATCTAATTGCAGATTTCCAGAAAACTGTGTTAACAAACTGATCACTGAAGAGAAACATGTAACTCTGTGAGTTGCATTCACTCATGGCAATGCAGTTTCTCAGAAGCCTTCTTTCCAGTTTTTATCTGAGGATATTTCCTTTTTCACCATAACCCTCAATGAGCTCCCAAATATACCTTTGCAGAATCCACGACAGCAGTGTTAGCAAACTGTTCCAAGAAGGGAAGGGTGGAACTCTTTGTGATGAAGTCACACATCAGAAAGCAATCTCTCAGAAAGTTTCTCTCCAGTTCTTATGTGAGGATATTTCTTTTTTCACCATGGGCCCCTACGTGCTCCCAAATATCACTTTTCAGAATCCACGACAACAGTGTTAGCAAACTGTTCCATGAAGGAAAGGGTGGAAATCTGTGTGATGAAGTCACACATCAGAAAGCAATCTCTCCGAAAGCTTCTCTCTAGTTATTATATGAGGATATTTCCTTTTTCACCATGGGGCCCCATGGGCTCCCAAATATGACTTTGCATTTTCCACGGAAAGAGTGTTAGCAAACTGCTTCCTGAGGTCTATGTTGTAAGTTTGTGAGATGAACTCACTAATCAGAAAGAAGATTCTCAGAAAGCTTCTTTCACGTTTTGAACCCATGAAGTTTCCTTTATCAGCGTTGGCCTCAATGCGATCCAAAGAATCCCTTCTCAGCTTCCTTATAGACAGTGTTAATGGACTGCTCCAGGAAACATAAGTGTAACTCTGTGAGATGAATTCACACATCACCAAGAAGTTTCTCATAGAGCTTCTGTCTGGTTTTCATATGAGGATATTTCCTTTGTCACCGTATGCTTCATTGCGCTATGAAGTATCTAATTGCAGATTTCCAGAAAACTGTGTTAACAAACTGATCACTGAACAGAAACGTGAAACTCTGTGAGTTGCATACACACATGGCAATGCAGTTTCTCAGAAGGCTTCTTTCCTGTTTTAATCTGAGGATATTTCCTTTTTCATCTTAGCCCTCAATGAGCTCCCAAATGTCACTTTGCATAATCCACGACAACAGTGTTAGCAAACTGTTCCAAGATTGGAAGAGTGGAACTCTGTGTGATGAAGTCACATATTAGAAAGCTATCTCTCCGAAAGCTTCTCTCTAATTCTTATGTGAGGATACTTCTTTTTTCACCATGGGCCCTTATGGGATCCCAAATATCACTTTGCAGGATCCACGACAACAGGGTTAGCAAACTGTTCCAGGAAGGGAAGGGTGGAACTCTGTGTGATGAAGTCACATCTCAGAAAGCAATCTCTCAGGAAGCTTCTCTCTAGTTATTATGTGAGGATATTTCCTTTTACAGCATGGGCCCCTATGGGCTCCCAAATATCACTTTGCAGTTTCCAAGAAAAGAGTGTTAGCAAACTGCTTCCTGAGGTCTAATTTGTAAGTCTGAGAGATGAACTCACTGAACAGAAAGAAGTTTCTCAGAAAGCTTCTTTCACCTTTTGAACTGATGAAATTGCCTTTATCAGTGTAGGCTTCAATGCGATCCAAAGAAGCACTTCTGAACTTCCTCAAAGACAGTGTTAATGGACTGCTCCATGAAACATAAGTGTAATTATGTTAGAAGAATTCACGCATCACCAAGAAGTTTCCAAGAATGCTTCTTTTTTAGTTTTCATCTGAGGATATTTCCTTTGTCACCGTAAGCTTCATTACGCTATGAAGTATCTAATTACAAATTTCCAGATAACTGTGTTAACAAACTGATCACTGAAGAGAAACGTGTAACTCTGTGAGTTGCATTCATACATAGAAATGCAGATTCGCAGAAGGCTTCTTTCCAGTTTTAATCTGAGCATATTTCCTTTTTCACCATAGCCCTCAAAGAGCTCCCAAATATCACTTTGCAGAATCCACGACAACAGTTTTAGCAAACTGTTCCACGAAGGGAAGGGTGGAACTCTGTGTGATGAAGTCACATATCAGAAAGTAATTTCTCAGAAAGTTTCTCTTTAGTTCTTATGTTAGTATACTTCTTTTTTCACCATGGGAACCTATGGGCTCCAAAATGTAACTTTGCAGAGTCCACGACAACAGTGTTAGCAAACTCTTCCAAGAAGGGAAGGGTGGAACTCTGTGTGATGAAGTCACATCTCAGAAAGCAATCTCTCAGAAAGTTTCTGTCTAGTTATTATGTGAGGATATTTCCTTTTTCACCATGGGCCCCTATGGGCTCCCAAATATCACTTTGCAGTTTCCCGAAAAGAGTGTTAACAAACTGCTTCCTGAGGTCTATGTTGTATTTCCGTGAGATGAACTCAGTGAGCAGAAAGAAGTTTCTCAGAAATTTTCTTTCACGTTTTGAACTGATGAAATTTCCTTTATCAGCATAGGCCTCAATGCAATCGAAAGAACCCGTTCTCAGGTTCCTCAAAGACAGTGTTAATGGACTGATCGACGAAAAGTAAGTGTAGCTCTGTGACATGAATTCACACATCACCAAGAAATTTCTAAGAAAGCTTCTTTCTAGTTTTCATCTGAGGATATTTCCTTTGTCACCGTAAGCTTCATTGAGCTATGAATATCTAATTGCAGATTTTTAGAAAACTGTGTTAACAAACTGATCACTGAAGGGAAACGTGTAACTCTGTGAGTTGCATTCACACATGGCAATGCAGATTCTCAGAAGGCTTCTTTCCAGTTTTAATCTGAGAATATTTCCTTTTTCACCATAGCGCTCAAAGAGCTCCCAAATATCACTTTGCAGTATCCACGACAACAGTTTTAGCAAACTGTTCAAGAAGGGAAGGGTGGAACTCTGACGAAGTCACATATCAGAAAGCAATCTCTCAGAAAGCTTCTCTCTAGTTCTTATGTGACGATACTTCTTTTTTCACCATGGGAACCAATGGGATCCCAAATATCACTTTGCAGAATCCACGACAACAGTGTTAGCAAACTGTTCCAAGAAGGGAAGGGTGGAACTCTGTGTGATGAAGTCACAAATCAGAAAGCAACCTCTCAGAAAGGTTCTATCTAGTTCTTCTGTGAGGATACTGCTATTTTCACCATGGGCCACTACGGGATCCCAAATATCACTTAGCAGAATACACGACAACAGTGTTAACACACTCTTCCAAGAAGGAAAACATGGAACTCTGTGTGATGAAGTCACGCATCAGAAAGCAATCTCTCAGAAAGCTTCTCTCTAGTTGTTATGTGAGGATACTTCCTTTTTCACCATGGACCCCTATGGGCTTCCAAATATGACTTTGCAGTTACCACGAAAAGAGTGTTAGAAAACTGCTTCCTGAGATCTATGTTGTAAGTCTGTCAGATGAACTCACGGATCAGATAGAAGTTTCTCAGAAAGTTTCTTTCACGTTTCTAACTGATGAAATTTCCTTTATCAGCATAGGCCTCAATGCGATCCAAAGAAGCCCTTCTCAGTTTCCTCAAAGACAGTGTTAATGGACTGCTCCACGAAACATAAGGGTAACTCTGAGAGAAGAAGTCACACGTCACCAAGAAATTTCTAAGAAAGTTTCTTTCTATTTTTCATCTGAGGAAATTTCCTTTGTCACCGAAAGCTCCAATGCGCTATGAAGTATCTAATTGCAGATTTCCAGAAAACTGTGTTAACGAACTGATCACTGAAGAGAAATGTGTAACTCTGTGAGTTGCATTCACATATGGCAATGCAGTTTCCCAGAAGGAATCTATCCAGTTTTAATCTAAGCATATTTCCTTTTTCACAATAGCCCTCAATGAGCTCCGAAATATAACTTTGCAGAATCCACGACAACAGTGTTAGCAAACTGTTCCAAGAAGGGAAGTGTGGAACTCTGTGTGATGAAGTCACATATCAAGAAGAAATCTCTCAGAAAGCTTCTCTCTAGTTCTCATGTGAGGATACTTCCTTTTTCACTATCGGCCCCTAAGGGCTCCGAAATGTACTTTTGCAAAATCCAAGACAACAGAGTTAGGAATCTGTTCCAAGAAGGGAAGGGTGGAACTCTCTGTGATGAAGTCACACATAAGAAAGAAATCACTCAGAAAGCTTCTCTCTAGTTATTATGTGAGGATATTTCCTTTTTCACCATGGGCCCCTATGGGCTCCCAAATAGGACTTTGCAGTTTCCACGAAAAGAGTGTTAGGAAACTGCTTCCTGAGGTCGATGATGTAAGTCTGTGAGATGAACTCACTGATCAGAAAGTAGTTTCTCAGAATGTTTCTTTCACGTTTTGAACTGAAGAAATTTCCTTTATCAGCGCAGGCCTCAATGCAATCCAAAGAAGCCCTTCTCAGTTTCCTGAAAGACAGTGTTAATGGACTGCTCCACGAAACATAAGTGTAACTCTGTGAGATGAATGCACATATCACCAAGAAGTTTCTAGGAAAGCTTCTTTCTACTTTTCATCTGAGGATATTTCCTTTGTCACCGTAAGCTTCACTGCACTATGAAGTATCTAATTGCAGATTTCCAGAAAACTGTGTTAACAAACTGATCATTGAAAAGAAACGTGCAAGTCTGTGAGATGCATTCACAGTTGGCAATGCAGTTTCTCAGAAGCCTTCTTTCCAATTTTAATCTGGGCATATTTCCTTTTTCACCATAGCCCTCAATGAGCTCCCAAATATCACTTTGCAGAATCCACGACAACAGTGTTAGCAAACTGTCCCAAGAAGGGAAAGGTGGAACTCTGTGTGATGAAGTCACATATCAGAAAGCAAACTCTCAGAAAGCTTCTATCTAGTTCTTATGTGAAGATACTTCTTTTTTCACCATAGGCCCCTATGGGATCCCAAATGTCAGTTTGCAAAATCCACGACAACAGTGTTAGCAAACTGTTCCAAGAAGGGAAGGGTGGAACTCTGTGTGAAGAAGTCACACATCAGAAAGCAATCTCTCAGAGAGCTTCTCTCTAGTTATTATGTGAGGATATTTCCTTTCTCACCATGGACCCCATGGGCTCCCAAATATGACTTTGCAGTTTCCACGAAAAGGGTGTTAGCAAACGTCTTCCTGAGTTCTATGTTTTAAGTCAGTGAGATGAACTCACTGATCAGAAAGAAGTTTCTCAGAAAGCTTCTTTCACGTTTTGAAGTGATGAAATTTCCTTTATCAGCGTAGGCCTCAATGCGATCCAAAGAAGCCCTTCTCAGCTTCCTCAAAGACAGTGTTAATGGACTGCTCCACGAAACATAAGTGTAACTCTGTGAGATGAATTCACACATCACCAAGAAGTTTCTAAGAAAGCTTCTTTCTAGTTTTCATCTGTGGATATTTCCTTTGTCACCGTAAGCTTCATTGTGCTTTGAAGTATCTAATTGCAGATTTGCAGAAAACTGTGTTAACTACCTGATCACTGAAGAGAAATGTGAAACTCTGTGAGTTGCATTCACACATGCCAACGCAGTTTCGCAGAAGTCTTCTTTCCAGTTTTAATCTGAGGATATTTCCTTTTTCACCTTAGCCCTCAATGAGCTCCCAAATGTCACTTGCAGAATCCACGACAACTGTGTTAGGAAACTGTAACAAGAAGGGAAGTCTGGAACCCAGTGTGATGAAGTCGCACATGAGACAGCAATCTCTCAGAAAGCTTCTCTCTATTCATTCTGTTACGATATTTCCTTTTTCACCATGGGTCCCTATTGGCTCCCAAATACCATTTTGCAGTTTCCACGAGAAGAGTGTTAGCAAACTGCTTCCTGATGTCTCCTTTTAAGCCTGTGAGATGAACTCACTGATCAGAAAGAAGTTTCTCAGAAAGGTTCTTTCACGTTGTGAACTGATGAAATTTCCTTTATCAGCATAATCCTCAATGCGATCCAAAGAAGCCCTTCTCAGCTTCCTCAAAGACAGGGTTAATGGACTGTTCCAAAAACATAAGTGTAACTCTGGTAGATGAATTCACACATCACCAAGAATTTTCTAAGAAAGCTTCTTTCTAGTTTTCATCTGAGGATATTTCCTTTGTCACCATACGTTTAATTGCGATAAGCAGTATCAAATTGCAGATTTCCAGAACACTGTGTTAACAAACTGATCACTGACGAGAAACGTGTAACTCTGTGAGTTGCATTCACACATGGCAATGCAGATTCTCAGAAGGCTTCTTTCCAGTTTTAATCTGAGGATATTTCCTTTTTCACCATAGCCCTCAAAGAGCTCCCAAATATCACTTTGCAGAATCCACGACAACAGTGTTAGCAAACTGTTCCAAGAAGGGTAGGGTGGATTTCTGTGTGATGAAGTCACATATCAGAAAGCTATCTCTCTGAAAGCTTCTCTCAGGTTCTTATGTGAGGATACTTCTTTTATCACCATGGGAACCTATGGGCTCCCAAATATCACGTTGCAGGATCCACGACAACAGTGTTAGAAAACTATTCCAAGAATGGAAGGGTGGAACTCTGTGTGCTGAAGTCACACATCAGAAATCAATCTCTCAGAAAGGATCTCTCTAGTTATTATGTGAGGATATTTCCTATATCACCATGGGCATCTATGGGCTCCCAAATATGACTTTGCAGTTTCCACAGAAAGAGTGTTAGCAAACTGCTTCCCAAGGTCTATGTTTCAAGTGTTTGAGATTAACTCACTGATAACAAGGAAGTTTCTCAGAAAGCGTCCTTCACGTTTTGAACTGATGAAATTTCCTTTATCACCGTCGGCCTCAATGCGATCCAAAGAAGCCCTTCTCATGTTCCTCAAAGACAGTGTTAATCTACTGCTCCACGAAACATAAGTGTAACTCTGTGAGATATATTCACACATCACCAAGAAGTTTCTAAGAACGCTTCTTTCTAGTTTTCATCTGAGGATATTTCCTTTGTCACCGTAAGCTTCACTGCACTATGAAGTATCTAATTGCGGATTTCCAGAAAACTGTGTTAACAAACTGATCACTGAACAGAAACGTGTAACTGTGTGAGTTGCTTTCACACATGGCAATGCAGTTTCTCAGAAGGCTTCTTTCCTGTTTTAATCTGAGGATATTTCATTATTCACCATAGCCCTCAATGAGCTTCCAAATATCACTTTGCAGAATCCACGACAACAGTGTTAGCAAACTGTTCCAAGAAGGTAAGGGTGCAACTCTGTGTGATGAAGTCACATATCAGAAAGCAATCTCTCAGAAAGCTTCTCTCTAGTTCTTATGTGAGGATACTTCTATTTTCACCATGGGTCCTTATGGACTCCTAAATATCACTTTGCAAAATCCACGACAACAGTGTTACCAAACTGTTCCAAGAAGGGATGGGTGGAACTCTGTGTGATGAAGTCACACATCAGAAAGCAATCTCGCAGAAAGCTTCTCTGTACTTATTACGTGAGGATATTTCCTTTTTCACCATGGGCCCCTATGGACTCCCAAATATCACTTTGCAGTTTCCACGAAAAGAGTGTGAGCAGACTGCTCCTGAGGTCTAAGTTGTAAGTCTGTGAGATGATCTCACTGATCAGAAAGAAGTTTCTCAGAAAATTTCTTTCACGTTTTGAAGTGATGAAACTTCCTTAATCAGCGTAGGCCTCAATGATATCAGAGGAAGCTCTTCTCAGGTTCCTCAAAGACAGTGTTTTTGGACTGCTCCACGAAACATAAGTGTAACTCTGTGAGATGAATTCACACATCACCAAGAAGTTTCTGCGAAAGCCTCTTTCAAGTTTTCATCTGAAGATATTTGCTTTGTCACCGTAAGCTTCATTGCGCTATGAAGTATCTAATTGCAGATTTCCAGAAAACGGTGTTAACAAACTGATCACTGAAGAGAAACGTGTAACTCTGTGAGGTGCATTCACACATGGCAATGCAGTTTCTCAGAAACCTTCTCTTTAGTTATTATGTGAGGATAATTCCTTATACTCCCTACCCCTCAATGAGCTCCCAAATATACCTTTGCAGAATCCACGAGAACAGTGTTAGCAAACTGTTCCAAGAAGGGAAGTGTGGAACTTTGTGTGATAAAGTCACACATCAGAAAGCAATCTCTCAGAAAGTTTCTCTGTTGTTATGATGTGAGACATTTCCTTTTTCACCACGGGCCCCTATGGGCTACCAAATATCACTTTCCAGATTCCACGAAAAGAGTGTTAGCAAACTGCTTCTTGAGGCATAGGTTGTAACCCTTTGAGATGAATTCACAGATCAGAAAGAAGTTTCTCAGAAAGCTTCTTTCACGTGTTGAACGGATGTAATTTCCTTTATCAGCGTAGGCCTCAATGCCATCCAAGGAAGCCCTTCTCAGCTTCCTCAAAGACAGTGTTAATGGAGTGCTCCACGAAACATAAGTGTAACTCTGTGAGATGAATTCACACATCACCAGGAAGTTTATAAGAAAGCTTCTTTCTACTTTTTGTCTGCGGATATTTCCTTTGTCAACGTCAGGTTCATTGCGCTATGAAATACCAAATTGCAGATTTCCGGAAAACTGTGTTAGCAAACTGATCACTGAAGAGAAACGTGTAACTCTGTGAGTTGCATTCACACATGGCAATGCAGTTTCTCAGAAAGCTTCTCTTTAGTTATTATGTGAGGATAATTCCTTTTTCACCCTAGTCCTCAAAGAGCTCCCAAATATATCTTTGCAGAATCCACGACAACAGTGTTAGCAAACTGTTCCAAGAAGGGAAGGGTGGAACTCTGTGTGATGAAGTCATACATCAGAAAGCAATCTCTCAGAAAGTTTCTGTGTAGTTATGATGTGAGGACATTTCCTTTTTCACCATGGGCCCCTATGGGCTACCAAATATCACATTCCAGATCCCACGATAAGAGTGTTAGCAAACTGCTTCTTGAGGCATAAGTTGTAACACTTTGAGATGAATTCACAGATCAGAAAGAATTTTCTCAGAAAGTTTCTTTCACGTTTTGAACGGATGAAATTTCCTTTATCAGCATAGGCCTCAATGCGATCCAAGGAAGCCCTTCTCAGCTTCCTCAAAGACAGTGTTAATGGACTGCTCCACGAAACATAAGTGTAACTCTTTGAGATGAATTCACAGATCATAAAGAAGTTTCTCAGAAAGTTTCTTTCACGTTTTCAACGGATGAAATTTCCTTTATCAGCATAGGCCTCAATGCGATACAAGGAAGCCCTTCTCAGCTTCCTCAAAGACAGTGTTAATGTAGTGCTCCACGAAACATAAGTGTAACTCTGTGAGATGAATTCACACATCACCAAGAGGTTTCTAGGAAAGCTTCTTTCTAGTTTTCATCTGTGGATATTTCCTTTGTCACCGTAAGGTTCATTCCGCTATGAAATACCAAAGTGCAGATTTCCAGAAAACTTTAACAAACTGATCACTGAAGAGAAACGTGTAACTCTGTGAGTTGCATTCACACATGGCAATGCAGTTTCTCAGAAAGCTTTTCTTTAGTTATTATGTGAGGATAATTCCTTTTTCACCCTAGCCCTAAATGAGCCCCGAAATATACCTTTGCAGAATCCAAGAGAACAGTGTTAGGAAACTGTTCCAAGAAGGGAAGGGTGGAACTCTGTGTGATGAAGTCACACATCAGAAAGCAATCTCTCAGAAAGTTTCTCTGTAGTTATTATGTGAGGACATTTCCTTTTTCACCATGGGCCCCTAAGGGCTACCAAATATCACTTTCCAGATTCCACGAAAAGAGTGTTAGCAATCTGCTTCTTGAGGCATAGGTTGTAACTCTGTGAGATGAATTCACGGATCAGAAAGAAGTTTCTCAGAGGCCGGGCGTGGTGGCTCAAGCCTGTAATCCCAGCACTTTGGGAGGCCGAGACGGGCGGATCACGAGGTCAGGAGATCGAGACCATCCTGACTAACACAGTGAAACCCCGTCTCTACTAAAAATACAAAAAAAAAACTAGCCGGGCGAGGTGGCGGGCGCCTGTAGTCCCACCTACTCGGGAGGCTGAGGAGGGAGAATGGCGCAAACCCGGGAGGCGGAGCTTGCAGTGAGCTGAGATCCGGCCACTGCACTCCAGTCCGGGCGACAGAGCGAGACTTCGCCTCAAAAAAAAAAAAAAAAAAAAAAAGTTTCTCAGAAAGCTTCTTTCACGTTTTGAAGGGTTGAAATTTCCTTTATCAGCGTAGGCCTCAATGCGATCCAAGGAAGCCCTTCTCAGCTTCCTCAAAGACAGTGTTAATGGACTGCTCCACGAAACATAAGTGTAACACTGTGAGATGAATTCACACATCACCAAGAAGTTTCTAAGAAAGCTTCTTTCTAGTTTTCATCTGTGGATATTTCCTTTGTCACCGAAAGTTTCATTGCGCTATGAAATACTAAATTGCAGATTTCCAGAAAACTGTGTTAACAATCTGATCACTTAAGTGAAACGTGTAACTCTGTGAGTTGCATTCACACATTGCAATGCAGTTTCTCAGAGGTTTCTCTTTAGTTATTATGTGAGGATAATTCCTTTTTCACCCTAGCCCTCAATGAGCTCCCAAATACACCTTTGCAGAATATACGAGAACAGTGTTAGCAAACTGTTCCAAGAAGGGAAGGGTGGAACTCTGTGTGATGAAGTCACACATCAGAAAGCAATCTCTCAGAAAGTTTCTCTGTAGTTATTATGTGAGGACATTTCCTTTTTCACCATGAGCCCCTATGGGCTACCAAATATCACTTTCCAGATTCCCCGAAGAGTGTGTTAGCAAACTGCTTCTTGAGGCATAGGTTGTAACTCTGTGGGATGAATTCACAGATCAGAAAGAAGTTTTTCAGAAAGCTTCTTTCACGTTTTGAACAGATGAAATTTCCTGTATCAGCGTAGGCCTCAATGCGATCCAAGGAAGCCCTTCTCAGCTTCCTCAAAGACAGTGTTAATGGACTGCTCTACGAAACATAAGTGTAACTCTGTGAGATGAATTCACACATCTCCAAGAAGTTTCTAAGAAAGCTTCTTTCCAGTTTTCATCTGCGGATATTTCCTTTGTCAACGGAACGTTCATTGCGCTATGAAATACCAAATTGCAGAATTCCAGAAAACTGGGTTAAGAAACTGATCACTGAAGAGAAACGTGTAACTCTGTGAGTTGCATTCACACATTGCAAATGCACTTTCTCAGAAGGCTTCACTTTAGTTATTATGTGAGGATAATTCCTTTTTCATTCTAGCCCTCAATGAGATCCCAAATATACCTTTGCAGTATTCACGAGAACAGTGTTAGAAAACTGTTCCAAGAAGGGAAGGGTGGAACTCTGTGTGATGAAGTCACACGTCAGAAAGCAATCTCTCAGAAAGTTTCTCTGTAGTTATTATGTGAGGATATTTCCTTTTTCACTATGGGCCCCTGTGGGCTACCAAATATCACTTTCCAGATTCCTCGAAAAGAGTGTTAGCAAACTGCTTCTTGAGGCACAGGTTGTAACTCTGTGAGATGAATTCACAGATCAGAAAGAAGTTTCTCAGAAACATTTTTTCAAGTTTTGAATGGATAAAATTTCCTTTATCAGCAACGGCCTCAATGCGATCCAAGGAAGCCCTTCTCAGCTTCCTCAAAGACAGTGAAAATGGACTGCTCCAAGAAACATAAGTGTAACTTTGTGAGATGAATTCACACATCACCAACAAGTTTCTAAGAAAGCTTCGTTCTAGTTTTCATCTGCGGATATTTCCTTTGTCACCGTAACGTTCATTGCGCTATGAAATACCAAATTGTAGATTTCCAGTAAACTGTGTTAACAAACTGATGACTGAAGAGAGACGTGTATCTCTGTGAGTTGCATTCACACATGGCAATGCAGTTTCTCAGAAAGCTTCTCTTTAGTTATTATGTGAGGATAATTCCTTTTTCACCTGAGCCCTCAATGAGCCCCCAAATATAACTTTGCAGAATCCACGAGATCAGGGTTAGCAAAGTGTTCCAAGAAGGGAAGTGTGGAACTTTGTGTGATGAAGTCACACATCAGAAAGCAATCTCTCAGAAAGTTTCTCTGTAGTTATTATGTGAGGACATTTCCTTTTTCACCATGGGCCCCTATGGGCTACCAAATATCACTTTCCAGATTCCACGAAAAGAGTGTTAGCAAACTGCTTCTTGAGGCATAGTTAGTAACTCGGTGAGATGAATTCACAGATCAGAAAGAATTTTCTCAGAAAGCTTCTTTCACGTTTTGCGTGGATGAAATTTCCTTTATCAGCGTAGGCCTCAATGCGATCCAAGGAAGCCCTTCTCAGCTTCCTCAAAGACAGTGTTAATGGACAGCTCCACGAAACATATGTGTAACTATGTGAGATGAATTCACACATCACCAAGAAGTTTCTAAGAAATCTTCTTTCTAGTTTTCATCTGTGGATATCTCCTTTGCCACCGTAAGGTTCATTGCGCTATGAAATACCAAATTGCAGATTTCCAGAAAACGTTTTTAACAAACTGATCACTGAAGAGAAACGTGTAACTCTGTGAGTTGCATTCACACATGGCAATGCCGTTTCTCAGAAAGCTTCTCTTTAGTTATTATGTGAGGATAATTCCTTTTTCACCCTAGCCCTCAATGAGCTCCCAAATACACCTTTGCAGAATCCACGAGAACAGTGTTAGCAAACTGTTCCAAGAAGGGAAGGGTGGAACTCTGTATGATGAAGTCACACATCAGAAAGCAATCTCTCAGAAAGTTTCTCTGTAGTTATTATGTGAGGACATTTCCTTTTTCACCATGGGCCCCTATGGGCTACCAAATATCACTTTCCAGATTCCACGAAAAGAGTGTTAGCAAACTGCTTCTTGAAGCATAGTTAGTAACTCTGTGAGATGAATTCACAGATCAGAAAGAATTTTCTCAGAAAGCTTCTTTCACGTTTTGAATGAATGAAATTTTCTTTATCAGCGTAGGCCTCAATGCGGTCCAAGGAAGCCCTTCTCAGCTTCCTCAACGACAGTGTTAATGGACTGCTCCACGAAACATAAGTGTAAGTCTCTGAGATGAATTCACACATCACCAAGAAGTTTCTAAGAAAGCCTCTTTCTAGTTTTCATCTGTGGATATTTCCTTTGTCACCGTCAGGTTCATTGCGCTATGAAATACCAAATTGCAGATTTCGAGAAAACTGTGTTAACAAACTGATCACTGACTAGAAACGTGTAGCTCTGTGCGTTGCATTCACACATGGAAATGCAGTTTCTCAGAAAGCTTCTCTTTAGTTGTTATGTGAGGATAATTCCTTTTTCACCCTAGCCCTGAATTGGCTCCCAAATATACCTTTGCAGAATACACGAGAACAGTGTTAGCACACTGTTCCAAGAAGGGAAGGGTGGATCTCTGTGTGATGAAGTCACACATCAGAAAGCAATCTCTCAGAAAGTTTCTCTGTAGTTATTATGTGAGGACATTTCCATTTTCACCATGGGCCCCTATGGGCTACCAAATATCACTTTCCAGATTCCAAGAAAAGAGTGTTAGCACACTGCTTCTTGAGGCCTAGCTTGTAACTCTGTGAGTAAATTCACAGATCAGAAAGATGTTTGTCAGAAAGCTTCTTTCACGTTTTGAACGGGTGAAATGTCCTTTATCAGCGTAGGCCTCAATGCGATCCAAGGAAGCCCTTCTCAGCTTCCTCAAAGACAGTGTTAATGGACTGCTCCACGAAACATATGTGTAACTCGGTGATATGAATTCACACATCACCAAGAAGTTTCTAAGAAAGCTTCTTTCTAGTTTTCATCTCTGGATATTTCCTTGGTCACCGTCAGGTTCATTGCGCTATGAAATACCAAATTGCAGATTTCCAGAGAACTGTGTTAACAAACTGATCACTGAAGAGAAACTTGTAACTCTGTGAGTTGCATTCACACATGGCAATGCAGTTTCTCAGAAAGCTTCTCTTTAGTTGTTATGTGAGGATAATTCCTTTTACTCCCTAGCCCTCAATGAGCTCCCAAATATACCTTTGCAGAATCCACGAGAACAGTGTTAGCAAACTGTTCCAAGAAGGAAAGGTTGGAACCCTGTCTGATGAAGTCACACATCAGAAAGCAATCTCTCAGCAAGTTTCTCTGTAGTTATTATGTGAGGACATTTCCTTTTTCACCATGGGCCCCTACTGGCTACCAAATATCAATTTCGAGATTCCACGATAAGAGTGTTAGCAAACTGCCTCTTGAGGCATAGGTTGTAACACTGTGAGATGAATACACAGAATAGAAAGAAGTTTCTCAGAGAGCTTCTTTCACGTTTTGAACGGATGAAATGTCCTTTACCAGCGTAGGCCTCAGTGCTATCCAAGGAAGCCCTTCTCAGCTTCCTCAAAGACAGTGTTAATGGACTGCTTCACGAAACATAAGTGTAACTCTGTGAGATGAATTCACACATCACCAAGAAGTTTCTCAGAAAGCTTCTTTCTAGTTTTCATCTGTGGATATTTCCTTTGTCACCGTAAGGTTCATTACGCTATGAATGACCAAATTGCAGATTTCCAGAAAACTGTGTTAACAAACTGATCACTGAAGAGAAACGTGTAACTCTGTGAGTTGCATTCACACATGGCAATGCAGTTTCTCAGAAAGCTTCTCTTTAGTTGTTATGTGAGGATAATTCCTTTTTCACCCTAGACCTCAATGAGCTCCCAAATATACCTTTGCAGAATCCACGAGAACAGTGTTAGTAAACTGTTCCAAGAAGGGAAGGGTGGAACTCTGTGTGATGAAGTCACACATCAGAAAGCAATCTCTCAGAAAGTTTCTCTGTAGTTATTATGTGAGGACATTTCCTTTTTCACCGTGGGCCCCTGTGGGCAACCAAATATCACTTTCCAGATTCCACGAAAGAGTGTTAGCAAACTGCTTCTTGAGGCATAGGTTGTAACTCTGTGAGATGAATTCACAGATCATAAAGAAGTTTCTCAAAATGCTTCGTTTACGTTTTGAATGGATGAAATTTCCTTTATCAGCGTATGCCTCAATGCGATCCAAGGAAGCCCTTCTCAGCTTCCTCAAAGACAGTGTTAATGGACTGCTCCACGAAACATAAGTGTAACTCTGTGAGATGAATTCACACATCACCAAGAGGTTTCTAAGAAAGCTTCGTTCTAGTTTTCATCTGTGGATATTTCTTTTGTCACCGTAAGTTTCATTTCGCTATGAAATACCAAATTGCAGTTTTCCAGAAAACTGTGTTAACAAACTGACCACTGAAGAGAAACGTGGAACACTGTGAGTTGCATTCACACATGGCAATGCGGTTTCTCAGAAAGCTTCTCTTTAGTTATTATGTGAGGATAAGTCCTTTTTCACCCTAGCCCTCAATGATGCTCCCAAATATACCTTTGCAGAATCCACGAGAACAGTGTTAGCAAACTGTTCCAAGAAGGGAAGGGTGGAACTCTCAGTGATGAAGTCACACATCAGAAAGCAATCTCTCAGAAAGTTTCTCTGTAGTTATTATGTGAGGACATTTCCTTTTTCACCATGGGTCCCCTAAGGGCTACCAAATATCACTTTCCAGATTCCACGAAAAGAGTGTTAGCAAACTGCTTCTTGAGGCATAGGTTGTAACTCTGTGAGATGAATTCACAGATCAGAAAGAAGTTTCTCAGAAAGCTTCTTTCACGTTTTGAACGGATGAAATTTCCTTTATCAGCGTAGGCCTCAATGCGATCCAAGGAAGCCCTTCTCAGCTTCCTCAAAGACAGTGTTAATGGACTGCTCCACGAAACATAAGTGTAACTCTGTGAGATGAATTCACACATCACCAGGAAGTTTCTAAGAAAGCTTCCTTCCAGTTTTCATCTGTGGATATTTCCTTTGTCACCGTAAGATTCATTACGCTATGAAATACCAAATTGCAGATTTCCAGAAAACTGTGTTAACAAACTGATCACTGAAGAGAAACGTGTAACTCTGTGAGTTGCAGTCACACATGGCAATGCAGTTTCTCAGAAAGCTTCTCTTTAGTTATTATGTGAGGATAATTCCTTTTTCACCATAGCCCTCAATGAGCTCCCAAATATACCTTTGCAGAATCCACGAGAACAGTGTTAGCAAACTGTCCAAGAAGGGAAGGGTGGAACTCTGTGTGATGAAGTCACACATCAGAAAGCAATCTCTCAGAATGTTTCTCTGTAGTTATTATGTGAGGATATTTCCTTTTTCACCATGGGCCCCTATGGGCTACCAAATATCACTTTCCAGATTCCACGAAAAGAGTGTTAGCAAACTGCTTCTTGAGGCATAGATTGTAACTCTGTGAGATGAATTCACAGATCAGAAAGAAGTTTCTCAGAAAGCTTCTTTCACGGTGTTGAATGATGAAATTTCCTTTATCAGCGTAGGCCTCAATGCGATCCAAGGAAGCCCTTCTCAGCTTCCTCAAAGACAGTGTTAATGGACTGCTCCATGAAACATAAGTGTAACTCTGTGATATGAATTCACACATCACCAAGACGTTTCTAAGAAAGCTTCTTTCCAGTTTTCATCTGTGGATATTTCCTTTGTCACCGTAAGGTTCATTGCGCAATGAAATACCAAATTGCAGATTTCCAGAAAACTGTGTTAACAAACTGATCACTAAAGAGAAACATGTAACTCTGTGAGTTGCATTCACACATGGCAATGCAGTTTCTCAGAAAGCTTCTCTTTAGTTATTCTGTGAGGATAATTCCTTTTTCACCCGAGCCCTCAATGAGCTCCCAAATATACCTTTGCAGAATCCACGAGAACAGTGTTAGCAAACTGTTCCAAGAAGGGAAGGGTGGAAAACTGTGTGATGAAGTCACACATCAGAAAGCAATCTCTCAGAAAGTTTCTCTGTAGTTATTATGTGAGCACATATCCTTTTTCACCATGGACCCCTATGGCCTACCAAATATCACTTTCCAGATTCCACGAAAAGAGTGTTAGCAAACTGCTTCTTGAGGCATAGGTTGTAACTCTGTGAGATGAATTCACAGATCAGAAAGAAGTTTCTCAGAAAGCTTCTTTCACGTTTTGAACGGATGAAATTTCCTTTATCAGCTTAGGCCTCAATGCGATCCAAGGAAGCCCTTCTCAGCTTCCTCAAAGATAGTGTTAATGGACTGCTCCATGAAACATAAGTGTAACTCGGTGAGATGAATTCACACATCACCAAGAAGTTTGCAAGAAAGCTTCTTTCCTAGTTTTCATCTGTGTGATATTTCCTTTGTCACTGTCAGGTTCATTGCGCAATGAAATACCAAATTGCAGATTTCCAGAAAACTGTGTTAACAAACTGATTACTAAAGAGAAACGTGTAACTCTGTGAGTTGCATTCTCACATGGCCATGAAGTTTCTCAGGAAGCTTCTCTTTAGTTATAATGTGAGGATAATTCCTTTTTCACCCTAGCCCACAATGAGCTCCCAAATATACCTTTGCAGAATCCACGAGAACAGTGACAGCAAACTGTTCCAAGAAGCGAAGGGTGGAACTGTGTGTGATGAAGTCACACATCAGAAAGCAATCTCTCAGAAAGTATCTCTGTAGTTATTATGTGAGGACATTTCCTTTTTCACCATGGGCCCCTATGGGCCACCAAATATCACTTTCCAGATTCCACGAAAAGAGTGTTAGCAAGCTGCTTCTAGAGGCGTAGGTTGTAACTCTGTGAGATGAATTCACAGATCAGAAAGAAGTTTCTCAGAAAGCTTCTTTCACGTTTTGAACGTATGAAATTTCCTTTATCAGCGTAGGCCTCAATGCGATCCAAGGAAGCCCTTCTCAGCTTCCTCAAAGACAGTGTTAATGGATTGCTCCACGAGACATAAGTGTAACACTGTGAGATGAATTCACACATCACCAAGAAGTTTCTAAGAAAGCTTCTTTCCACTTTTCATCTGTGGATGTTTCCTTTGTCAACCTAAGGTTCATTGTGCTATGTAATACCAAATTGCAGATTTCCAGAGAACTGTGTTAACAAACTGATCACTGAAGAGAAACGTGTAACTCTGTGAGTGGCATTCACACATGGCAATGCAGTTTCTCGGAAGGCTTCTCTTTAGTTATTTTGTGAGGATAATTCCTTTTCCACCCTCGCCCTCAATGAGCTCCGAAATATACCTTTGCAGAATCCACGAGAAAAGTGTTAGCAAACTGTTCCAAGAAGGGAAGGGTGGAACTCTGTGTGATGAAGTCACACATCAGAAAGCAATCTCTCAGAAAGTTTCTCCGTAGTTATTATGTGAGGACAATTCCTTTTTCACCATGGGCAACTATGTGCTACCAAATATCACTTTCCAGATTCCACGAAAAGAGTGTTAGCAAACTGCTTCTTGAGGCATAGGTTGTAACTTTGTGAGATGAATTCACAGATCAGAAAGAAGTTTCTCAGAAAGCTTCTTTCTTGTGTTGAACGGATGAAATTTCCTTCATTAGCGTAGGCCTCAATGCGATCCAAGGAAGCCCTTCTCAGCTTCCTCAAAGACAGTGTTAATGGACTGCTCCACGAAACATAAGTGTAACTCTGTGAGATGAATTCACACATCAGCAAAAAGTTTCTAAGAAAGCTTTTTTAAAGTTTTCATCTGTGGATATTTCCTTTGTCACCGTAAGGTTCATTTCGCTATGTAATACCAAATTGCAGATTTCCAGAAAACTGTGCTAACAAACTGATCACTGAAGAGAAACGTGTAACTCTGTGAGTTGCATTCACACAATGCAATGCAGTTTCACGGAAATTTTCTCTTTAGTTATTATGTGAGGATAATTCCTTTTTCACCCTACCCCTCAATGAGCTCCCAAATATACCTTTGCAGAATCCACGAGAACATTGTTAGGAAACTGTTCCAAGAAGGGAAGAGTGGAACTCTGTGTGATGAAGTCACACAACAGAAAGCAATCTTTCAGAAAGTTTCTCTGTAGTTATTATGTGAAGACTATTCATTTTTCACCTTGGGCAACTATGGGCTACCAAATATCACTTTCCAGATTCCACGAAAAGAGTGTTAGGAAACTGCTTCTTGAGGCATAGGTTGTAACTCTGTGAGGATGAATTCACAGATCAGAAAGAAGTTTCTCAGAAAGCTTCTTCCACGTGTTGAACGGATGAAATTTCCTTGATCAGCGTAGGCCTCAATGCGATCCAAGGAAGCCCTTCTCAGCTTCCTCAAAGACAGTGTGAATGGACTGCTCCACCAAACATAAGTGTAACTCTATGAGATGAATTCACACATCACCAAGAAGTTTCTAAGAAAGCTTCTTTCTAGTTTTCATCTGTGGATATTTCCTTTGTCACCGTCAGGTTCATTGCGCTATGAAATAGCAAATTGCAGATTTCCAGAAAACTGTGTTAACAAACTGATCACTGAAGAGAAACGTGTAACTCTGTGAGTTGCATTCACACATGGCTATGCAAGTTTCTCAGAAAGCTTCTCTTAGTTATTATGTGAGGATAATTCCTTTTTCACCCTAGCCCTCAATGAGCTCCCAAATATAACTTTGCAGAATCCACGAGAACAGTGTTAGCAAACTGTTCCAAGAAGGGAAGGGTGGAAACTCTGTGTGATGAAGTCACACATCAGAAAGCAATCTCTCAGAAAGTTTCTCTGTAGTTATTATGTGAGGACATATCCTTTTCACCATGGGTCCCCAATGGGCTACCAAATATCACTTTCCACATTGCACGAAAAGAGTGTTAGCAAACTGCTTCTTGAGGCATAGGTTGTAACTCTGTGAGATTGAATTCACAGATCAGAAAGAAGTTTCTCAGAAAGCTTCTTTCACGTTTTGAACGGATGAAATTTCCTTTATCAGGTAGGCCTCAATGCGATCCAAGGAAGCCCTTCTCAGCTTCCTCAAAGACAGTGTTAATGGACTGCTCCACGAAACATAAGTGTAACTGTGAGAGATGAATTCACACATCACCAGGAAGTTTCTAGGAAAGCTTCCTTCCAGTTTCATCTGTGGATATTTTCCTTTGTCACCGTAAGATTCATTACGCTATGAAATACCAAATTGCAGATTTCCAGAAAACTGTGTTAACAAACTGATCAATGAAGAGAACGTGTAACTCTGTGAGTTGCAGTCACACATGGCAATGCAGTTTCTCAGAAAGCTTCTCTTTAGTTATTATGTGAGGATAATTCCTTTTTCACTCTAGCCCTCAATGAGCTCCCAAATATACCTTTGCAGAATCCACGAGAAGAGTGTTAGCAAACTGTTCCCAAGAAGGGAAGGGTGGAACTCCTGTGTGATGAAGTCACACATCAGAAAGCAATCTCTCAGAAAGTTTCTCGTAGTTATTATGTGAGGACATTTCCTTTTTCACCATGGGCCCTATGGGCTACCAAATATCACTTTCCAGATTCCACGAAAAGAGTGTTAGCAAATGCTTCTTGAGGCATAGGTTGTAACTCTGTGAGATGAATTCACAGATCAGAAAGAAGTTTCTCAGAAAGCTTCTTTCAGTGTTGAACGATGAAATTTCCTTTATCAGCGTAGGCCTCAATGCGATCTCAGCTTCCTCAAAGACAGTGTTAATGGACTGCTCCACGAAACATAAGTGTAACTCTGTGAGATGAATTCACACATCACCAAGAAGTTTCTAAGAAAGCTTCTTTCCAGTTTTCATCTGTGGATATTTCCTTGTCACCGTAGGTTCATTGCATGAAATACCAAATTGCAGATTTCCAGAAAACTGTGTTAACAAACTGATCACTGAAGAGAAACGTGTAACTCTGTGAGTTGCATTCACACATGGCAATGCAGTTTCTCAGAAAGCTTCTCTTTAGTTATTCTGTGAGGATAATTCCTTTTTCACCTAGCCCTCAATGAGCTCCCAATATACCTTTGCAGAATCCACGAGAACAGTGTTAGCAAACTGTTCCAAGAAGGGAAGGGTGGAAACTGTGTGATGAAGTCACACATCAGAAAGCAATCTCTCAGAAAGTTTCTCTGTAGTTATTATGTGAGGACATATTCCTTTTTCACCATGGGCCCCTATGGGCTACCAAATATCACTTTCCAGATTCCACGAAAAGTGTTAGCAAACTGCTTCTTGAGGCATAGGTTGTAACTCTGTGAGATGAATTCACAGATCAGAAAGAAGTTTCTCAGAAAGCTTCTTTCACTTTTGAACGGATGAAATTTCCTTTATCAGCGTAGGCCTCAATGCGATCCAAGGAAGCCCTTCTCAGCTTCCTCAAAGACAGTGTTAATGGACTGCTCCACGAAACATAAGTGTAACTCGTGAGATGAATTCACACATCACCGGAAAAACAGTTTTGTCCACACTGTTTCTCGTGCATTCTGCAACAAGGGTATATTTGGGCTGCTATTGGGGGGGGCTATGGGTGAAAAAAAAGGAGAATTATCCTCACATAGTAACTAAAAGAGAGGCTTCTGAGAAAAACTTGCAATTGCCATGTGTGATTCATCTCACAGAGTTACACTTATGTTTCGTGGGACCCAGTCCATAACACTGTCTTTGAGGGGGAAGGTGAACAAGCGTTTTCCTCGGGGGATCGCATTGCATCCTACGCTGATTAAAGAAAATTTCATTCCATTCAAAACTGCAAGAAGTTTAGAACTACTTCTTTCTAAATCTGTGAATTCCTCTCTAGGAGCTTACAAACTATTGCCTCAAGATAGCAGTGTTGGCTAACGCTCTTTTTCGTGGAATCTGGAAAAGTGATATGGTAAGCCATTGGGGCCCCATGGTGAAAAAAGGGTAAATGTTCCTCACATAATAACTACAGAGAAAACTTTATGGAGAGATTGGCTTTCTGATGTTTGTCTTCATCCCACAGAGTTCACCACTTTTCCCTTTCTGGACACAGTTTGCTTACACTGTTCTCTGGATTCTGCAAAGGTATATTTGGGAGGGCTCATTGGAGGCTAGGGTGAAAAGGAATTATCCTCACATATTTAAACTAAGATAAAAACTTCTGAGGAAACTGCATTGCCCCATGTGGTAATGCAACTCACAGGGTTTACAAGTTTCTCCCAGTGAACAGTTTGTTAACCCAGTTTTCTGGAAATCTGCAATTTGTATTTCATAGCGCAATTGAAACCTTACGGGACAAAGGAAAATTCCACGATGAAAAAAACTAGGAAGTAGCTTGGGCTTATTAACTTCTTGGTGGATGTGTGAATTCATCTCACAGATTTACAACTTTTGGTTTCGTGGAGCAGTCCATCAACCCAACTGTCTTTGAGGGAAAGTGAGACATGGCTTCCTTGGGATCGCAATGAGGGGCTACTGCTGGATAAAGGAAAATTTCATACGTTCAATAAACGTGAAGAAGCTTTTGTGAGAAAACTTTTCTGATCTGTGATTCATCTCACAGGAGTTACAAAACTTGCCGCAAGAAGCGTGTGCTAACACTCTTGGCGTGGGAATTGGTGAAGTGGATATTGCTGGCCCCATTGAGGGCCCCATGGTTGCAAAAGGAAAAATGTTCCTTCACATAAATAAAAAACTACAGAGAAGACTTTCTGAAGAGATTGCTTCTAATGTTTGGGACTCTCATTCACACAGAGTTCCACCCTTCCTTCTTGGGAAAAAGGTTTGTAAAACTGTTCTCGTGGATTCGCCCCAAAAAGGGTATATTTGGGGAACGTTCATGAGGGGAACTAGGGTGGTGAAAACAGGACTTATCCCTCACATAATACTTAACGAGAAGCTTTCTGAGAAACTGCATGCAGTGTGAATGCAACTCACTGAGTTACACGTTCTCTCAGTGATCAGTTTGTTAACACAGTTTTCTGGGGATATTTCTGCAATTTGTTTTTGGATTTCATGCGCAAATGAACCTACGGTACATAAGGAAAATAATCCACAGATGAAAACTAGAAAGACAGCTTTCTCTAGAAATCTTTCTTGT
>NC_044553.1:166059585-166062343 GCF_007565055.1 Rhinopithecus roxellana
AATGTGATCCAAAGAAGCCCTTCTCAGTTTCCCCAAAGACAGTGTTAATGGACTGCTCCACGAAACATAAGTGTAACTCTGTGAGATGAATTCACACATCACCAAGAAGTTTCTAAGAAAGCTTCTTTCTAGTTTTCATCTGTGGATATTTCCTTTGTCACTGTAATGTTCATTGCGCTATGAAGTATCTAATGCAGATTTCCAGAAAACTGTGCTAACAAACTGATCATGAAGAGAAACGTGTAACTCTGGGAGTTGCATTCACACATGGCAATGCAGTTTCTCAGAAAGCTTCTCTTTAGTTATTATGTGAGGATATTTGCTTTATCAACATGGGCCCGAATAGACTCCCAAATATCACTTTGCAGATTCCACGAAGAGAGTGTTAGCAAACTGCTTCTTGAGGCAGAGTTTGTAACTCTGTGAGAAGAACTCACAGATCAGAAAGAAGTTTCTCAGAAAGCTTCTTTCACGTTTTGAACGGATGAAATTTCCTTTATCAGCGTAGGCCTCAATGTGATCCAAAGAAGCCCTTCTCAGTTTCCCCAAAGACAGTGTTAATGGACTGCTCCACGAAACTAAGTGTAACTCTGTGAGATGAATTCACACATCACCAAGAAGTTTCTAAGAAAGCTTCTTTCTAGTTTTCATCTGTATATTTCCTTTGTCACTGTAATGTTCATTGCGCTATGAAGTATCTAATTGCAGATTTCCAGAAAACTGTGCTAACAAACTGATCAATGAGAGAAACGTGTAACTCTGTGAGTTGCATTCACACATGGCAATGCAGTTTCTCAGAAAGCTTCTCTTTAGTTATATGTGAGGATATTTGCTTATCAACATGGGCCCCAATAGACTCCCAAATATCACTTTGCAGATTCCACGAAGAGAGTGTTAGCAAACTGCTTCTTGAGGCAGAGTTTGTAACTCTGTGAGAGAACTCACAGATCAGAAAGAAGTTTCTCAGAAAGCTTCTTTCACGTTTTGAACGGATGAAATTTCCTTCAGCGTAGGCCTCAATGTGATCCAAGAAGCCCTTCTCAGTTTCCCCAAAGACAGTGTTAATGGACTGCTCCACGAAACATAAGTGTAACTCTGTGAGATGAATTCACACATCACCAAGAAGTTTCTAAGAAAGCTTCTTTCTAGTTTTCATCTGTGGATATTTCCTTTGTCACTGTAATGTTCATTGCGCTATGAAGTATCTAATGCAGATTTCCAGAAAACTGTGCTAACAACTGATCAATGAGAAGAAACGTGTAACTCTGGGAGTTGCATTCACACATGGCAATGCAGTTTCTCAGAAAGCTTCTCTTTAGTATTATGTGAGGATATTTGCTTTATCACCATGGGCCCCAATAGACTCCCAAATATCACTTTGCAGATTCCACGAAGAGGTGTTAGCAAACTGCTTCTTGAGGCAGAGTTTGTAACTCTGTGAGATGAACTCACAGATCAGAAAGAAGTTTCTCAGAAAGCTTCTTTCACGTTTTGAACGGATGAAATTTCCTTTATCAGTAGGCCTCAATGTGATCCAAAGAAGCCCTTCTCAGTTTCCCCAAAGACAGTGTTAATGGACTGCTCCACGAAACATAAGTGTAACTCTGTGAGATGAATTCAACATCACCAAGAAGTTTCTAAGAAAGCTTCTTTCTAGTTTTCATTTGGATATTTCCTTTTCACTGTAATGTTCATTGCGCTATGAAGTATCTAATGCAGATTTCCAGAAAACTGTGCTAACAAACTGATCAATGAAGGAAACGTGTAACTCTGGAGTTGCATTCACACATGGCAATGCAGTTCTCAGAAAGCTTCTCTTTAGTTATTATGTGAGGATATTTGCTTTATCACATGGGCCCCAATAGACTCCCAAATATCACTTTGCAGATTCCACGAAGAGAGTGTTAGCAAACTGCTTCTTGAGGCAGAGTTTGTAACTCTGTGAGATGAACTCACAGATCAGAAAGAAGTTTCTCAGAAAGCTTCTTTCACGTTTTGAACGGATGAAATTTCCTTTATCAGCGTAGGCCTCAATGTGATCCAAAGAAGCCCTTCTCAGTTTCCCCAAAGACAGTGTTAATGGATGCTCCACGAAACATAAGTGTAACTCTGTGAGATGAATTCACACATCACCAAGAAGTTTCTAAGAAAGCTTCTTTCTAGTTTTCATCTGTGGATATTTCTTTGTCACTGTAATGTTCATTGCTATGAAGTATCTAATTGCAGATTTCCAGAAAACTGTGCTAACAAACTGATCAATGAGGAGAAACGTGTAACTCTGGGAGTTGCATTCACACATGGCAATGCAGTTTCTCAGAAAGCTTCTCTTTAGTTATTATGTGAGGATATTTGCTTTATCACCATGGGCCCCAATAGACTCCCAAATATCACTTTGCAGATTCCACGAAAGAGTGTTAGCAAACTGCTTCTTGAGGCAGAGTTTGAACTCTGTGAGATGAACTCACAGATCAGAAAGAAGTTTCTCAGAAAGCTTCTTTCTCATTTTTATTGGAAGATGTTTCCATTGGCCCCATTGTTTTCAAGGGATCGGGAAATATCTGTTCTCAGATCACAAATAGGGCTAGGGCACGGCCCACGAATACAGCTGCAACTTAGTGAGTTGAATTCACACATCACAAAGCGGTCTTCAGAAAGCTTCTTCTTTAATAAGACGAGGTTATGTGTCTTGGAGCGCCACCGTGTGTCCTATTGCAGATTCTGCGAAAAACTCTGCTAGCAAGTTTCTCAGTGGAAACAA
>NC_044553.1:166062443-166113067 GCF_007565055.1 Rhinopithecus roxellana
ACAGTTTGCTAACACTGTTCTCGTGGATTCTGCAAAGGTATATTTGGGAGCTCATTGAGGGGTAGGGTGAAAAAGGAATTATCCTCACATAACAACTAAAGAGAAGCTTTCTGAGAAACTGCATTGCCATGTGTGAATGCAACTCACGAGTTACACGTTTCTCTTCAGTGATCAGTTTGTTAACACAGTTTCTGGAAATCTGCAATTTGGTTTTCATAGCGCAATGAACCTTACGGTGACAAAGGAAATATCCACAGATGAAAACTAGAAAGAAGCTTTCTTAGAAACTTCTTGGTGATGTGTGAATTCATCTCACAGAGTTACACTTATGTTTCGTGGAGCAGTCCATTAACACTGTCTTTGAGGAAGCTGAGAAGGGCTTCCTTGGATCGCATTGAGGCCTACGCTGATAAAGGAAATTTCATCCGTTCAAAACGTGAAAGAAGCTTTCTGAGAAACTTCTTTCTGATCTGTGAATTCATCTCACAGGTTACAACCTATGCCTCAAGAAGCAGTTTGCTAACACTCTTTTCTTGGAATCTGGAAAGTGATATTTGGTAGCCCTAGGGGCCCATGGTGAAAAAGGAAATGTCCTCACATAAAACTACAGAGAAACTTTCTGAGAGATTGCTTTCTGATGTGTGACTTCATCACACAGAGTTCCACCCTTCCCTTCTTGGAACAGTTTGCTAACACTGTTCTCGTGGATTCTGCAAAGGTATATTTGGGAGCTCATTGAGGGCTAGGGTGAAAAAGGAATTATCCTCACATAAACTAAAGAGAAGCTTTCTGAGAAACTGCATTGCCATGTGTGAATGCAACTCACAGAGTTACACGTTTCTCTTCAGTGATCTTTGTTAACACGTTTTCTGGAAATCTGCAATTTGGTATTTCATAGCGCAATGAACCTGACGGTGACAAAGGAAATATCCACAGATGAAAACTAGAAAGAAGCTTTCTTAGAAACTTCTTGGTGATGTGTGAATTCATCTCACAGAGTTACACTTATGTTTCGTGGAGCAGTCCATTAACACTGTCTTTGAGGAAGCTGAGAAGGGCTTCCTTGGATCGCATTGAGGCCTACGCTGATAAAGGAAATTTCATCCGTTCAAAACGTGAAAGAAGCTTTCTGAGAAACTTCTTTCTGATCTGTGAATTCATCTCACAGAGTTACAACCTATGCCTCAAGAAGCAGTTTGCTAACATCTTTTCGTGGAATCTGGAAAGTGATATTGGTAGCCCCTAGGGGCCCATGGTGAAAAAGGAAATGTCCTCACATAATAACTACAGAGAAACTTTCTGAGAGATTGCTTTCTGATGTGTGACTTCATCACACAGAGTTCCACCCTTCCCTTCTTGGAACAGTTTGCTAACACTGTTCTCGTGGATTCTGCAAAGGTATTTGGGAGCTCATTGGGCTAGGGTGAAAAAGGAATTATCCTCACATAACAACTAAAGAGAAGCTTTCTGAGAAACTGCATTGCCATGTGTGAATGCAACTCACAGAGTTACACGTTTCTCTTCAGTGATCAGTTTGTTAACACAGTTTTCTGGAAATCTGCAATTTGGTATTTCATAGCGAATGAACCTGACGGTGACAAAGGAAATATCCACAGATGAAACTAGAAAGAAGCTTTCTTAGAAACTTCTTGGTGATGTGTGAATTCATCTCACAGAGTTACACTTATGTTTCGTGGAGCAGTCCATTAACACTGTCTTTGAGGAAGCTGAGAAGGGCTTCCTTGGATCGCATTGAGGCCTACGCTGATAAGGAAATTTCATCCGTTCAAAACGTGAAAGAAGCTTTCTGAGAAACTTCTTTCTGATCTGTGAATTCATCTCACAGAGTTACAACCTATGCCTCAAGAAGCAGTTTGCTAACACTCTTTTCGTGGAATCTGGAAAGTGATATTTGGTAGCCCATAGGGGCCCATGTGAAAAAGGAAATGTCCTCACATAATAACTACAGAGTTCTGAGAGATTGCTTTCTGATGTGTGATTCTTCACACAGAGTTCCACCCTTCCCTTCTTGGAACAGTTTGCTAACACTGTTCTCGTGGATTCTGCAAAGGTATATTGGGAGCTCATTGAGGGCTAGGGTGAAAAAGGAATTATCCTCAATACAACTAAAGAGAAGCTTTCTGAGAAACTGCATTGCCATGTGTGAATGCAACTCACAGAGTTACACGTTTCTCTTCAGTGATCAGTTTGTTAACACAGTTTTCTGGAAATCTGCAATTTGGTATTTCATAGCGCAATGAACCTGACGGTGACAAAGGAAATATCCACAGATGAAACTAGAAAGAAGCTTTCTTAGAAACTTCTTGGTGATGTGTGAATTCATCTCACAGAGTTACACTTATGTTTCGTGTAGCAGTCCATTAACACTGTCTTTGGGGTACCTGAGAAGGGCTTCCTTGGATCGCATTGAGGCCTACGTTGACAAAGGACATTTCATCCGTTCAAAACGTGAAAGAAGCTTTCTGAGAAACTTCTTTCTGATCTGTGAATTCATCTCACAGAGTTAACCTATGCCTCAAGAAGCAGTTTGCTAACACTCTTTTCGTGGAATCTGGAAAGTGATATTTGGTAGCCCATAGGGGCCCATGGTGAAAAAGGAAATGTCCTCACATAATAACTACAGAGAAACTTTCTGAGAGATTGCTTTCTGATGTGTGACTTCATCACAGAGTTCCACCCTTCCCTTCTTGGAACAGTTTCCTAACACTATTCTCATGGATTCTGCAAAGGTATATTGGGAGCTCATTGAGGGCTAGGGTGAACAAGAAATTATCCTCACATAACAACTAAAGAGAAGCTTTCTGAGAAACTGCATTGCCATGTGTGAATGCAACTCACAGAGTTACACGTTTCTCTTCAGTGATCAGTTTGTTAACACAGTTTTCTGGAAATCTGCAATTTGGTATTTCATAGCGCAATGAACCTACGGTGACAAAGGAAATATCCACAGATGAAAACTAGAAAGAAGCTTTCTTAGAAATTCTTGGTGATGTGTGAATTCATCTCACAGAGTTACACTTATGTTTCGTGGAGCAGTCCATTAACACTGTCTTTGAGGAAGCTGAGAGGGCTTCCTTGGATCGCATTGAGGCTACGCTGATAAAGGAAATTTCATCCGTTCAAAACGTGAAAGAAGCTTTCTGAGAAACTTCTTTCTGATCTGTGAATTCATCTCAGAGAGTTACAAACCTATGCCTCAAGAAGCAGTTTGCTAACACTCTTTTCGTGGAATCTGGAAAGTAATATTTGGTTGCCCGTAGGGGCCCATGGTGAAAAAGGAAAAATCCTCACATAATACCTACAGAGAGACTTTCTGAGAGATTGCTTTCTGATATGTGACTTCATCACACAGAGTTCCACCCTTCCCTTCTGGGAACAGTTTGCTAACACTGTTCTCGTGGATTCTGCAAAGGTATATTGGGAGCTCACGGAAGGACTAGGGTGAAAAGGAATTATCATCACATAATAAACTAAAGAGAAGCTTTCTGAGAAACTGCACTGCCATGTTTGAATGCAACTCCCAGACTTACACGTTTCTCTTCAGTGATCAGTTTGTTAACACAGTTTTCTGGAAATCTGCAATTTGGTATTTCATAGCGCAATGAACCTTACGGTGACAATGGAAATATCCACAGATGAAAACTGGAAAGAAGCTTTCTTAGAAACTTCTTGGTGATGTGTGAATTCATCTCACAGAGTTACACTATGTTTCGTGGAGCATCCATTCACACTGTCTTTGAGGAAGCTGAGAGGGGCTTCCTTGGATCGCATTGAGGCCTACGCTGAAAAAGGAAATTTTCATTGATTCAAAACTTGAAAGAAGCTTTCTGAGAAACTTCTTTCTGATCTGTGAATTCATCTCAGAGAGTTACAACCTATGCCTCAAGAAGCAGTTTTGCTAACACTGTTGTCGTGGGAATTCTGGAAAGTGATATTCTTAGCCCATAAGGGCCCATGGTGAAAAAGGCAATGTACTCACATAATAATACAGAGAGACTTCTGAGAGATTGCTTTCTGATGTGTGAATTCATCACACAGAGTTCCACCCTTCCCTTCTTGGAACAGTCTGATAACACTGTTTTCGTGGATTCTGCAAAGGTATATTTGGGAGCTCATTGAGGACTAGGGTGAAAAAGGAATTATGCTCACATAATAAATAAAGAGAAGCTTGTCTGAGAACTGCATTGCCATGTGTGAATGCAACTCACAGAGTTACACGTTTCTCTTCAGTTATCAGTTTGTTAACACAGTTTTCTGGAATCTGCCAATTTGGTATTTCATAGCGCAATGAACCTTACGGTGACAAAGGAAATATCCACATATGAAACTAGAAGAAGCTTTCGTTGAAACTTCTTGGTGATGTGTGAATCATCTCACAGAGTTACACTTATGTTTCGTGGAGCAGTCCATTAACACTGTCTTTGAGGGAAGCTGAGAAGGGCTTCCTTGGGATCGCATTGAGGCCTACGCTGATAAAGCAAATTTCAACCGTTTCAAAACGTGAAAGAAGCTTTCTGAGAAACTTTCTTTCTCATCTGTAAATTCATCTCACAGTGTTACAACCTATGCGTCAAGAAGCAGTTTGCTAACACTCTTTTCGTGGAATCTGGAAAGTGATATTTGGTAGCCCACAGAGGCCCATGGTGAAAAAGGAAATGTCCTCACATAATAACTACAGAGAAACTTTCTGAGAGATTGCTTTCTGATGTGTGATTTCATCACACACAGTTCCACCCTTCCCTTCTTAGAACAGTTTGTTAACACTCTTCTCGTGGATTCTGCAAAGGTATATTTGGGAGCTCTTTGAGGGCTAGGGTTGAAAAGGAATTATCCTCATATAATTACTAAAGAGAAGCTTTCTGAGAAACTGCATTGCATGTGTGAATGCAACTCGCAGAGTTACACGTTTCTCTTCAGTGATCAGTTTGTTAACACAGTGTTCTGGAAATCTGCAGTTTGGTATTTCATAGCGCAATGAACCTTACGGTGACAAATGAAATATCCACAGATGACAACCAGAAAGAAGCTTTCTTAGAAACTTCTTGGTGATGTGTGAATTCATTTCACAGAGTTACACTTATGTTTCGTGGAGCAGTCCATTAACACTGTCTTTGAAGAAGCTGAGAAGTTCTTCCTTGGATCGCATTGAGGCTTACGCTGCTAAAGGAAATTTCATCCATTCAAAACGTAAAAGAAGCATTTTGAGAAACTTCTTTCTGATCTGTGAATTCATCTCACAGAGTTACAACCTATGTCTCAAGAAGCAGTTTACTAACTCTCTTTAGTGGAATCTGGAAAGTGATATTTGGTAGCCCATAGGGGCCAATGGTGAAAAAGAAATGTACTCACATAATAACTACAGAGAAATTTCTGAGAGATTGCTTTCTGATGTGTGACTTCCATTACACAGAGTTCCACCCTTCCCTTCTTGGAACAGTTTGCTAACACTGTTCTCGTGGATTCTGCAAAGGTATATTTGGGAGGCTCATTGAGGGATAGGGTGAAAAAGGAATTATCCTCCCATAACAACTAAAGAGAAGCTTTCTGAGGAACTGCATTGCCATGTGTGAATGCAACTCACAGAGTACACGTTTTCTCTTCAGTGATCAGTTTGTTAACACAGTTTTCTGGAAAACTGCAATTTGGTATTTCGTAGCGCTATGAACTTTACAGTGGCAAAGGAAATATCCACAGATGAAAACTGGAAAGAAGCTTTTTTAGAAAATTCTTGGTGATGTGTGAATTCATCTCACAGAGTTACACTTATGTTTCGTGGAGCAGTACATTAACACTGTCTTTGAGGAAGCTGAGAAGAGCTTCCTTGGATCGCATTGAGGCCTACGCAGATAATGGAAACTTCATCCGATGAAAACGTGAAAGAAGCTTTCTGAGAAACTTCTTTCTGATCTGTGAATTCATCTCACAGAGATACAACCTATGCCTCAAGAAGCAGTTTGCTGACACTCTTTTCGTGGAATCTGGAAAGTGATATTTGGTAGCCCCTAGGGGCCCATGGTGAAAAAGGAAATGTCCTCACATAATAACTACAGAGAAACTTTCTGAGAGATTGCTTTCTGATGTGTGACTTCATCACACAGAGTTCCACCCTTTCTCTTCTTGGAATCAGTTTGATAACACTGTTCTCTCGTGGATTCTGCAAGGTATATTTGGAGAACTCATTGAGGGCTAGGGTGAAAAAGGAATTATCTCACATAACAACTAAAGAGAAGCTTTCTGAGAAACTGCATTGCCATGTGTAAATGCAACTCACAGAGTTACACGTTTCTCTTCAGTGATCAGTTTGTTAACAGAGTTTTCTGGAAGTCTGCAATCAGATATTTCATAGCGCAATGAACCTGAGGGTGACAAAGGAAATATCCACAGATGAAAACTAGAAAGAAGCTTTCCTAGAAACTTCTTGGTGATGTGTGAATTCATCTCACAGAGTTACACTTATGTTTCGTGGAGCAGTAAATTAACACTGTCTTTGAGGAAGCTGAGAAGGGCTTCCTTGGATCGCATCGAGGCCTACGCTGATAAAGGACATTTCATCCCTTCAAAACGTGAAAGAAGCTTTCTGAGAAACTTCTTTCCGATCTGTGAATTCATCTCAAACAGTTACAACCTATGCCTCAAGAAGCAGTTTGCTAAAACTCTTTTCGTGGTATCTGGAAAGTGATATTTGGTTGCACATAGGGGCCCATGGTGAAAAAGGAAATGTCCTCACATATCAACTACAGAGAAACTTTCTGAGAGATTGCTTTCTGATGTGTGACTTCATCACACAGAGTTCCACCCTTCCCTTCTTGGAGCAGTTTACTAACACTGTTCTCGTGGATTCTGCAAAGCTATATTTGGGAGCTCATTGAGGGCTAGGGTGAAAAAGGAATTATCCTCCCATACAAACTAAAGAGAAGCTTTCTGAGAAACTGCATTGCCATGTGTGAATGCAACTCACAGAGTTACACGTTTCTCTTCAGGGATCAGTTTGTAAACACAGTTTCTGGAAATCTGCAGTTTGGTATTTCATAGCGTAATGAAGCTGACGGTGACAAACGAAATATCCACAGATGAAAACTAGAAAAAGCTTTCTTAGAAACTTCTTGGTGATGTGTGAATTCATCTCACAGAGTTACATTTATGTTTCGTGGAGCGGTCCGTTAACACTGTCTTTGAGGAAGCTGAGAAGGGCTTCCTTGGATCGCATTGAGACCTTCGCTGATAAAGGACTTTTCATCCGTTCAAAACGTGAAAGAAGCTTTCTGAGAAACTTCTTTCTGATCTGTGAATTCATCTCAAACAGTTACAACCTATGCCTCAAGAAGCAGTTTGCTAACACTCTTTTCGTGGAATCTGGAAAGTGATATTTGGTAGCCCATAGGGGCCCATGGTTAAAAAGGAAATGTCCTCACATAATAACTACAGAGAAACTTTCTGAGAGATTGCTTTCTGATGTGTGACTTCCTCACACAGAGTTCCACCCTTCCCTTCTTGGAACAGTATGCTAACACTGTTCTCGTGGATTCTGCAACGGTATATTTGGGAGCTCATTGAGGGCTAGGGTGAAAAAGGAATTATCCTCACATAACAACTAAAGAGAAGCTTTCTGAGAAACTGCATTGCCATCTGTGAATGCAACTCACAGAGTTACACGTTTCTCTTCAGGGATCAGTTTGTTAACACAGTTTTGTGGAAATCTGCAGTTTGGTATTTCATCGCGGAATGAACCTTACGGTGACAAAGGAAATATCCACAGGTGAAGAGTAGAAAAAAGCTTTCCTAGAAACTTCTTGGCGATGTGTGAATTCATCTCACAGAGTTACACTTATGTTTCGTGGAGCAGTCCATTAACACTCTCTTTGAGGAAGCTGAGAAGGGATTCCTTGGATCGCATTGAGGACTACGCTGATAAAGGAAATTTCATCTGTTCAAACGTGAAAGAAGTTTTATGAGAAACTTCTTTCTGATCTGTGAATTCATCTCACAGTGTTACAACATATGCCTCAAAAAGCAGTTTGCTAACACTCTTTTCGTGGAATCTGGAAAGTGATATTTGGTAGCCCATAGGGGCCCATGGTGAAAAAGGAAATGTCCTCACATCATAACTACAGAGAGACTTTCTGAGAGATTGCTTTCTGATGTGTGACTTCATCACACTGAGTTCCAACATTCTCTTCTTGGAACAGTTTGCTATCACTGTTCTCGTGGATTCTGCAAAGGTATATTTGGGAGCTCATTGAGGGCTAGGGTGAAAAAGGAATTATCCTCACATAATAGATAAAGAGAAGTTGTCTGAATAACTGCATTGCCATGTGTGAATGCAACTCACAGAGTTACAAGTTTCTCTTCAGTGATTAGTTTGTTGACACAGTTTTCTGGAAATCTGCAATTTGGTATTTCATAGCGCAATGAAACTTACGGTGACAAGGGAAATATCCACAGGTGAAAATGAGAAAGAAGCTTTCCTAGAAACTTCTTGGTGATGTGTGAATTCATCTCTCAGAGTTACACTTATGTTTCGTGGAGCAGTCCATTAACACTGTCTTTGAGGAAGCTGAGAAAGGCTTCCTTGGATCGCATTGAGGCGTAGCCTGATAAAGGACATTTCATCCGTTCAAAAGGTGAAAGAAGCTTTCTGAGAAACTTCTTTCTGATCTGTGAATTCATTTCACAGAGTTACAACCTATGCCTCAAGAAGTAGTTTGCCAACACTCGTTCCGTGGAATATGGAAAGTGATATTTGGTAGCCCATAGGGGCCCATGGTGAAAAAGGAAATTTCCTCACATAATAACTACAGAGAAACTTTCTGAGAGATTGCTTCCTGATGTGTGACTTCATCACACAGAGTTCCAAACTTCCCTTCTTGGAACAGTTTGCTAACACTGTTCTCGTGGATACTGCAAAATTATATTTGGGAGCTCATTGACGGCTAGGGTGAAAAAGGAATTATCCTCGCATAAAAACTAAAGAGAAGCCTTCTGAGAAACTGCATTGCAATGTGCGAATGCAACTCACAGAGTTGCACGTTTCTCTTCAGTGATCAGTTTGTTAACACAGGTTTCTGGAAATATGCAATTTGGTATTTCATGTCGCAATGAACCTTACGGTGACAAAGGAAATATCCACAGATGAAAACTAGCAGGAAGCTTTCTTAGAAACTTCTTGGGAGGTGTGAATTCACCTCACAGAGTTACACTTATGTTTCGTGGAGCAGTCCATTAACACTGTCTTTGAGGAAGCTGAGAAAGGCTTCCTTGGATCGCTTTGAGGCCTAGGCTGATAAAGGAAATTTCATCCGTTCAAAACGTGAAAGAAGCTTTCTGAGAAACTTCTTTCTGATTTGTGAATTCATTTCACAGAGTTACAACCTATGCCTCAAGAAGTAGTTTGCCAACACTCGTTTCGTGGAATTTGGAAAGTGATATTTGGTAGCCCTTAGGGGCCCATGGTGAAAAAGGAAATGTCCTCACATAATAACTACAGAGAAACTTTCTGAGAGATTGCTTTCTGATGTGTGACTTCATCACACAGAGTTCCACCTTTCCCTTCTTGGAACAGTTTGCTAACACTGTTCTCGTGGATTCTGCAAAGGTATATTTGGGAGCTCATTGAGGGCTAGGGTGAAAAAGGAATTATCTTCAAATAATAAAAAAAAGAGAAGCTTTCTGAGAAACTGCATTGCCATGTGTGAATGCAACTCACAGAGTTACACGTTTCTCTTCAGTGATCAGTTTGTTAAGACAGTTTTCTGGAAATCTGCAATTTGGGATTTCATCGCGGAATGAACCTTACGGTGACAAAGGAAATATCCACAGGTGAAAACTAGAAAGAAGCTTTCCTAGAAACTTCTTGGTGATGTGTGAATTCATCTCACAGAGTTACACTTATGTTTCGTGGAGCAGTCCATTAACACTGTCTTTGAGGAAGCTGAGAAGGGCTTCCTTGGATCGCATTGAGGTCTACGCTGATAAAGGAAATTTCATCCGTTCAAACGTGAAAGAAGTTTTATGAGAAACTTCTTTCTGATCTGTGAAGTCATCTCACAGAGTTACAACATATGCCTCAAGAAGCAGTTTGCTAACACTCTTTTCGTGGAATCTGGAAAGTGATATTTGGTAGCCCATAGGGGCTCATGGTGAAGAAGGAAATGTCCTCACATAATAACTACAGAGAGACTTTCTGAGAGATTGCTTTCTGATGTGTGACTTCATCACACTGAGTTGCAACCTTCTCTTCCTGGAACAGATTGCTAACACTGTTCTCGTCGATTCTGCATAGGTATATTTGGGAGCTCATTGAGGGCTAGGGTGTAAAAGGAATTATACTCACAGAATTACTAAAGAGAAACTTTCTGAGAAACTGCATTGCCATGTGTGAATGCAACTCACAGAGTTACACGTTTCTCTTCAGTGATCAGTTTGTAACCACAGTTTTCTGGAAATCTGTAATTTGGTATTTCATAGCGCAATGAACCTTACGGTGACAAAGGAAATATCCACAGATGAAAACTAGAAAGAAACTTTCTTAGAAACTTTTTGGTGATGTGTGAATTCATCTCACAGAATTACACTTATTTTTCGTGGAGCAGTCCATTAACACTGTCTTTGAGGAAGCTGAGAAGGGCTTCCTTGGATCGCTTTGAGGCCTACGCTGATAAAGGAAATTTCATCCGTTCAAAACGTGAAAGAAGCTTTCTGAGAAACTTCTTTCTGGTCTGTGAATTCATCTCACAGAGTTACAACCTATGCCTGAAGAAGCACTTTGCTAACACTCTTTTCGTGGAATCTGTAAAGTGATATTTGGTAGCCTAGGGGCCCATGGTGAAAAAGGAAATGACCACACATAATAACTACAGAGAAACTTTCTGAGAGATTGCTATCGATGTGTGACTTCATCACACTGAGTTCCACCCTTCCCTTCTTGGAACAGTTTGCTAACACTGTTGTCGTGGATTCTGCAAAGGTATATTTGGGAGCTCATTGAGGACTAGGGTGTAAAAGGAATTATCCTCACATAATAACTAAAGAGAAGCCTTCTGAGAAACTGCATTGCAATGTGTGAATGCAACTCACAGAGTTACACGTTTCTCTTCAGTGATCAGTTTGTTAACACAGTTTTCTGGAAATCTGCAATTTGGTATTTCATAGCGCAATGAACCTTACGGTGACAAAGGAAATATCCACAGATGAAAACTAGAAAGAAGCTTTCTTAGAAACTTCTTTGTGATGTGTGAATTCATTTCACAGAGTTACACTTATGTTTCGTGGAGCAGTCCATTAACACTGTCTTTGAGGAAGCTGAGAAGGGCTTCCTTGGATCGAATTGAGGCCTGTGCTGATAAAGGAAATTTCATCTGTTCAAAACGTGAAAGAAGCTTTCTGAGAAAATTCTTTCTGATCTGTGAATTCATCTCACAGAGTTACAACCTATGCCTCAAGAAGCAGTTTGCTAACACTCTTTTTGAGGAATCTGGAAAGTGATATTTGGTAGCCCATAGGGGCCCATGGTGAAAAAGGAAATGTCCTCACATAATAACTACAGAGAAACTTTCTGAGAGATTGCTTTCTGATGTGTGACTTCATCACACAGAGTTCCACCCTTCCCTTCTTGGAACAGTTTGCTAACACTGTTCTCGTGGATTCTGCAAAGGTATATTTGGGAGCTCATTGAGTGCCAAGGTGAAAAAGGAATTATCCTCACATAACAACTAAAGAGAAGCTTTCTGAGAAACTGCATTGCCATGTGTGAATGCAACTCACAGAGTTACAAGTTTCTCTTCAGTGAGCAGTTTGTTAACACAGATTTCTGGAAATCTGCAATTTGATATTTCATAGCGCAATGAACTTCACGTTGACAAAGGAAATATCCACAGATGAAAAGTAGAAACAAGCTTTCTGAGAAACTTCTTAGTGATGTGTGAGTTCATCTCACAGAGTTACACTTATGTTTCGTGGAGTAGTCCATTAACACTGTCTTTGAGGAAGCTGAGAAGGGCTTCCTTGGATCGCATTGAGGCCTACGCTGATAAAGGAAATTTCATCCCTTCAAAACGTGAAAGAAGTTTTCTGAGAAACTTCTTTCTGATCTGTGAATTCATCTCACAGCGTTACAACCTATGACTCAAGAAGCAGTTTGTTAACACTCTTTTCGTGGAATCTGGAAAGTGATATTTGGTAGCCCATGTTGGCCCATGGTGAAAAAGGAAATGTCCTCACATAATAACTACAGAGAAACTTTCTAAGAGATTGCTTTCTGATGTGTGACTTCATCACACAGAGTTCCACCCTTCCCTTCTTGGAACAGTTTGCTAACACTCTTCTCGTGGATTCTGCAAAGGTGTATTTCGGGGCTCATTTAGGGCTAGGTTGAAAAAGGAATTATCCTCACATAATAACTAAAGAGAAGCCTTCTGAGAAACTGCATTGCAATGTGTGAATGCAACTCACAGAGTTACACGTTTCTCTTCAGTGATCAGTTTGTTAACACACTTTTCCGGAAATCCGCAATTTGGTATTTCATAACGCAATGAACCTTACGGTGACAAAGGAAATATCCACAGATGAAAACTAGAAAGAAGCTTTCTTAGAAACTTCTTGGTGATGTGTGAATTCATCTCACAGAATTACACTTATGTTTCGTGGAGCTGACCATTAACACTGTCTTTGAGGAAGCTGAGAAAGGCTTCCTTGGATCGCATTGAGGCATACGCTGATAAAGGAAATTTCATCCGTTCAAAAAGTGAAAGAAGCTTTCTGAGAAATTTCTTTCTGATCTGTGAATTCATCTCACAGAGTTACTAACTATGCCTCAAGAAGCAGTTTGCTAACACGCTTTTCGTGGAATCTGGAAAGTGATATATAGTAGCCCCCAGGGGCCCATGGTGAAAAAGGAAATATCCTCACATAATAACTACAGAGAAACTTTCTGAGAGATTGCTTTCTGATGTGTGACTTCATCACACAGAGTTCCACCCTTCCCTTCTTGGAACAGTTTGCTAACACTGTTCTCGTGGATTCTGCAAAGGTATATTTGGGAGCTCATTGAGGGCTAGGGTGAAAAAGGAATTATCCTCACATAATAACTAAAGAGAAGCTTTGTGAGAAACTGCATTGCCATGTGGGAATGCAACTCACAGAGTTACACGTCTCTCTTCAGTGATCAGTTTGTTAACACAGTTTTCTGGAATTCTGCAATTTGGTATTTCATAGCACAATGAACGTTCCGGTGACAAAGGAAATATCCGCAGATGAAAACTGGAAAGAAGCTTTCTTAGAAACTTCTTGGTGATGTGTGAATTCATCTCACAGATTTACACTTATGTGTCGTGGAGCAGTCCATTAACACTCTCTCTGAGGAAGCTGAGAAGGGCTTCCTTGGATCGCATTGAGGCCTACGCTGATAAAGGAAATTTCATCCGTTCAAAACGTGGAAGAAGTTTTCTGAGAAACTTCTTTCTCATCTGTGAATTCATCTCACAGAGTTACAAGCTATGCCTCAAGAAGCAGTTTGCTAACACTCGTTTCGTGGAATCTGCAAAGTGATATTTGGTAGCCCATAGGTGCCCATGGTGAAAAAGGAAATGTCCTCACATAAAAACTACAGAGAAACTTTCTGAGAGATTGCTTTCTGATGTGTGACTTCATCACACAGAGTTCCAACCTTCCCTTCTTGGAACAGTTTGCTAACACTGTTCTCATGGATTCTGCAAAGGTATATTTGGGAGCTCATTGAGGGCTAGGGTGAAGAAGGAATTATCCTCACATAACAACCAAAGAGAAGCTTTCTGAGAAACTGCATTGCAATGTGTGAATGCAACTCACAGAGTTACACGTTTCTCCTCAGTGATCAGTTTCTTTACACAGTTTTCTGGATATCTGCAATTTTGTATTTAATAGCGCAATGGACCTTACGGTGACAAAGGAAATGTCCATAGATGAAAACTAGAAAGAAGCTTTCTTAGAAACTTTCTGGTGATGTGTGAAGTCATCTCACAGAGTTACACTTATGTTTCGTGGTGCAGTCCATTAACACTGTCTTTGAGGAAGCTGAGAAGGGCTTCCTTGGATCGTATTGAGGCCTACGCCAATAAAGGAAATTTCATCCGTTCAAAATGTGAAAGAAGCTTTCTGAGAAACTTCTTTCTGATCTGTGAATTCATCTCACAGAGTTACAACCTATGCCTCAAGAAGCAGTTTGCTAACACTCTTTTCGTGGAATCTGGAAATTGATATTTGGTAGCCCATAAGGGCCCATGGTGGAAAAGGAAATGTCCTACATCATAACTACAGAGAAACTTTCTGAGATATTGCTTTCTGATGTGTGACTTCATCACACAGATTTCCACCCTTCCCTTCTTGGAACAGTTTGCTAACACTGTTCTCGTGGATTCTGCAAAGGTATATTTGGGCGCTCATTGAGGGCTGGGGTGAAAAAGGAATTATCCTCACATAACAACTAAAGAGAAGTTTTCTGAGGAACTGCATTGCCATGTGTGAATGCAACTCACAGAGTTACACGATTCTCTTCAGTGATCAGTTTGTTAACACAGTTTTCTGGATATCTGCAATTTGGTATTTCATAGCGCAATGAACCTGACGGTGACAAAGGAAATATCCACAGATGAAAACTGGAAAGAAGCTTTCTTAGAAACTTCTTGGTGATGTGTGAATTCATCTCACAGAGTTTCACTTATGTTTCGTGGAGCAGTCCATTAACACTGTGTTTGAGGAAGCGGAGTAGTGCTTCCTTGGATCGCATTGAGGCCTACGCTGATAAAGGAAATTTCGAGAGTTCAAAACGTGAAAGAAGCTTTCTGAGAAACTTCTTTCTGATCAGTGAGTTCATCTCACAGACTTAAAACATAGACCTCAGGAAGAAGTTTGCTAACACTCTTTTCCTGGAAATTGCAAAGTCATATTTGGGAGCCCATAGTGACCCATGGTGAAAAAGGAAATATACTCACATAATAACTAGAGAGAAGCTTTCTGAGAGATATCTTTCTAATATGTGACTTCATCACAGAGAGTTCCACTCTTCCCCTCTTGGAACAGTTTGCTAACACTGTTGTCGTGGATTATGCAAAGTGACATTTGGGAGCTCATTGAGGGCTAAGGTGAAAAAGGAAATATCCTCAGATTAAAACTGGAAAGAAGCCTTCTGAGAAACTGCATTGCCATGTGTGTATGCAACTCACAGAGTTTCACGTTTCTCTTCAGTGATCAGTTTGTTAACACAGTTTTCTGGAAGTCTGCAATTAGATACTTCATAGCGCAATGAAGCATACGGTGACAAAGGAAATATCCTCATATGAAAACTAGAAAGAAGCTCTATGAGAAACTTCTTGGTGATGTGTGAATTCATCTCACAGAGTTACACTTATATTTCGTGGAGCAGTCCATTAACACTGTCTATAAGGAAGCTGAGAAGGGATTCTTTGGATCGCATTGAGGCCAACGCTGATAAAGGAAACTTCATGGGTTCAAAACGTGAAAGAAGCTTTCTGAGAATCTTCTTTCTGATCAGTGAGTTCATCTCACAAACTTACAACATAGACCTCAGGAAGCAGTTTGCTAACACTCTTTTCGTGGAAAATGCAAAGTCATATTTGGGAGCCCATGGGGCCCCATGGTGAAAAAGGAAATATCCTCACATAATAACTAGAGAGAAGCTTTCGGAGAGATTGCTTTCTGATGTGGGACTTCATCACAGAGATTTCCACCCTTCCCTTCTTGGAACAGTTTGCTAACACTGTTGTCCTGGATTCTGTAAAGTGATATTTGGGAGCCATTGGGGGCCCATGGTGAAAAAAGAAGTATCCTCACATAAGAACTAGAGAGTAGTTTTCTGAGAGATTGCTTTCTGATATGTGACTTCATCACACAGAGTTCCACCCTTCCCTTCTTGGAACAGTTTGCTAACACTGTTGTCGTGGATTCTCAAAAGTGATATTTGGGAGCACCTAGGGGCCCATGGTGAAAAAAGAAATATCCTCACATAAGAACTGGAGAGAAACTTTCTGAGAGATTGCTTTCTGATGTGTGACTTCATCAAACAGAGTTCCACCCTTCCCTTCTTGGAACAGTTTGCTAACACTTATGTCGTGGATTCTGCAAAGGTATATTTGGGAGCTCATTGAGGGTTATGGTGAAAAAGGAAATATCCTCAGATAAAAACTGGAAAGAAGGCTTCTGAGAAACTGCATTGCCATGATTGAATGCAACTCACAGAGTTACATGTTCCTCTTCAGTGATCAGTTTGTTAACACAGTTTTCTGGAAATCTGCAATTAGATACTTCATAGCGCAATGAAGCTTACGGTGACAACGGAAATATCCTCAGATGAAAACTAGAAAGAAGCTTTCTTAGAAACTTCTTTGTGATGTGTGAATTCATCTCACAGAGTTACACTTATGTTTCATGGAGCATTCCATTAAAACTGTCCTTGAGGAACCTGAGAAGGGCTTCTATGGATCACATTGAGGCCTACGCTGAAAAAGGAAATTTCATCCGTTCAAAACATGAAAGAAGCTTTCTGAGAAACTTCTTTCTGATCTGTGAATTCATCTCACAGAGTTACAACCTATGCCTCAAGAAGCAGTTTGCTAACACTCTTTTAGTGGAATCTGCAAAGAGATATTTGGGAGCCTTTTGGGGTCCATGGTGAAAAAGGAAATATCCTCAGATAATTACTAGAGAGAAGTTTTCTGAGAGATTGCTTTCTGATGTGTGACTTCATCTCACAGAGTTACGCCAGTGTTTTTTGGAACCGTTTCTTAGGACTGTTTCCGTGGATTCCGAGAAGTGATATTTCAGATGGCTTTGAAGAATAGAAGGAGAAAAGAAATATCCTCCCAGAAAAGGCGGAATCAAGCTTTCTGAGAAACTGCTTTGTGATATGTGAATTCATTTCACAGTGTTATATCACCCTTTCTCGGGGGAGTCTCCTAGCACTCATTTTGAGGAATCTCAGATGCGATGTCTTGGATATCGTGGAACCGCTTGGTGAATAAGGAACTATCCTCGGAGAAACCTGCAGAGAAGCATTCTCAGAAACTTCTTTGTTGTGGGTGAATTCAGCCCACAGATGTCCATGATTGTTTTCACTGTGAAGCTTGCTAGCAGCGTTTTCGCAGAATCTGCAATAGGACACACGGTGGCGCTCCGAGACCACAAAAAACCTCGTCTTACTAAAGAAAGAAGCTTTCTGAGAAACCGCTTTGTGATGTGTGAATTCAACTCACTAAGTTACAGCTGTATTTCGTGGGGCCGTGGCCTAGCCCTATTTGTGTGGAATCTGAGAACAGATATTCCGGAACCCTTTGAAAACAAGGGGGCCCATGGAAATATCTTCCACTAAATATGAGAAAGAAGCTTTCTGAGAAACTTCTTTGTGATCTGTGAATTCTTCTCACAGAGTTACAACTTAGGCCTCATGAAGCAGTTTGCTACCTCACTTTTCGTGGAATCTGCAAAGGGATATTTGGGAGTCCATTGGGGCCCATTGTGAAAAAGAAATATCCTCGGATAATAACTAGAGAAAAGCTTTCTGAGAGATTGCTTTCTGATGTGTGACTTCAGCACACAGAGTTCCACCCTTCCCTTCTTGGAACAGTTTGCTAACACTGTTGTCGTTGATACTGCAAAGTGATATTTGAGAGCTCATTGAGGGCTATGGTGAACAAGGAAATATCTTCAGAAAAACATTGTAAAGAAGCCTTCTGGGAAAATGCACTTCGATGTATGAATGCAACTCACAGAGTTACACGTTACTCTTCAGTGATCAGTTTGCTAACATAGTTTTCTGGAAATCTGCCTCGGGATATTTCTTAGTGCAAAGAAGCTAACGGTGTCAAAGGAAATATCCTCAGATGAAAACTAGAAAGAAGTCTCTTAGAAACTTCTTGGTGATGTGTGAATTCATCTCACAGAGTCACACTTATGTTTCTGGAGCAGTCCATTAACACTGTCTTTGGGGAACCTGAGAAGGGCTTCCTTGAATCGCATTGAGGCCTACGCTGATAAAGGAAATTTCATCAGTTCAAAACGTGAAAGAAGCTTTCTGAGAAACTTCTTTCTCATCTGTGAATTCATCTCACAGAGTTACAACCTATGCCTCAAGAAGCAGTTTGCTAACACTCTTTTCGTGGAATCTGGAAAGTGATATTTGGTAGCCCATAGGGGCCCATGGTGAAAAAGGAAATGTCCTCACATACTAACTACAGAGAAACTTTCTGAGAGATTGCATTCTGATGTGTGATTTCATCACACAGAGTTCCACCCTTCCCTTCTTGGAACAGTTTGCTAACACTGTTGTTGTGGATTCTGCAAAGGTATATTTGGGAGCTCATTGAGGGCAGGGGTGAAAAAGGAATTATCCTCACATAATAACTAAAGAGAAGCTTTCTGAAAAACTGCATTGCCATGTGTGAATGCAACTCACAGAGTTACACGTTTCTCTTCAGTGATCAGTTTGATAACACAGTATTCTGGAAATCTGCAATTGGTTATTTCATTGCACAATGAACCTTACGGTGACAAAGGAAATATCCACAGATGAAAATTGAAAGCAGCTTTCTAAGAAACTTCTTGGTGATGTGTGAATTCATCTCACAGAGTTACACTTATGTTTCGTGGAGCAGTCCATTGACACTGTCTTTGAGGAAGCTGAGAAGGGCTTCATTGGATCGCATTGAGGCCTACGCTCATAAAGGAAATTTCATCCGTTCAAAACAGGAAAGAAGCTTTCTGAGAAACTTCCTTCTGATCCGTGAGTTCATCTCACAGACTTATAACGTAGACTTCAGGAAGCAGTTTGCTAACACGCTTTTCGTGGAAACTGGAAAGTGATATTTGGGATCCCATAGGGGCCCATGGTGAAAAAGGCTATATCCACACATAATAACTACAGAGAAGCTCTCTGAGAGATTGCTTTCTGAAATGTGACTTCATCACACAGATTTTCACCCTTCACTTCTTGGAACAGTTTGCTAACACTGTTGTCGTGGATTCTGCAACGTGATATTTGGGAGCTCATTGAGGGCTTTGGTGAAAAAGGAAATATCCTCAGTTTAAAACTGGAAAGAAGCCTTCTGAGAAACTGCATTGCCATGTGTGAATGCAACTCACAGAGTTACACGTTTCTCTTAAGTGATCAGTTTGTTAACACAGTTTTAGGGAAATCTGCAATTAGATACTTCATAGCGCAATGAAGTTTACGGTGATAGAGAATTATCCTCAGATGAAAAATAGAAAGAAGCTTTCTTAGAAACTTATTGGTGATGTGTGAATTCATCTCACAGAGTTACACGTATGTTTCGTGGAGCAGTCCATTAACACTGTCTTTGGGGAAACTGAGAAGGGCTTCCTTGGATCGCATTGAGGCCTACGCTGATAAAGGAAATTTCATCAGTTCAAAACGTGAAAGAATCTTTCTGAGAAACTTCTTTCTGATCAATGAGTTCAACCCACAGACTTACAACATAGACCTCAGGAAGCAGTCTGCTAAAACTCTTTATGTGGAAAACTCAAAGTCACATTTGGTAGAGCATAGGGGCCCATGGAGAAAAAGGAAATGTCCTCATGTAATAACCAGACAGAAGCTTTCTGAGAGATTGCTTTCCGATGTGCAATTTCATCACACAGATTTCCATCCTTCCCTTCTTGTAACAGTTTGCTAACACGGTTATCGTGGATTCTGCAAAGTCATATTTCGGACCTCTTTGAGGGGTATGGTGAAAAAGGAAATATCCTCAGATCAAAACTGCAAAAAAGCCTTCTGAGAAACAGCATTGCCATGTGTGAATGTAACTCACAGAGTTACACGTTTCTCTTCAGTGATCAGTTTGTTAACACAGTATTCTGGAAATCTGCAATTGGTTAATTCATTGCACAATGAAGCTTACGGTGACACAGGAAATATCCTCAGATGAAAACTAGAAAGAAGCTTTCTTAGAAACTTCTTGGTGATGTGTGAGTTCATCTCACAGAGTTACACTTACGATTCGTGGAGCAGTCCACTAACACTGTCATTGAGGAAACTGAGAAGGGCTTCTTTGGATCACTTTGAGACCTACGCTGATAGAGGAAATTTCATCAGTTCAATACGTGAAAGAAGCTTTCTGAGAAACTTCTTTCTGATCAGTGAGTTCGCCTCACAGACTTACAACATAGACCTCAGGAAGCAGTTGGCTAACACTCTTTTCCTAGATACTGCAAAGTCATATTTGGGAGCCCTTAGGGGCCCATGGTGAAAACAGAAATATCCTCATATAATAACTAGAGAGAAGCTTTCTGAGAGATTGCTTTCTGATGTGTGACTTCATCACACAGAGTTCCATCCTTCCCTTCTTGGAACAGTTTGCTAACACTGTTGTCGCGGCTTTGCAAAGTGACATTTGGGAGCCCATAGTGGCCCATGGTGAAAAAAGAAGTATCCCAATAAGAACTAGAGAGTAAATTTCTGAGAGATTGCTTTCTGATATGTGACTTCATCACACAGAGTTCCACCCTTCCCTTCTTGGAACAGTTTGCTAACACTGTTGTCGTGGATTCTGCAAAGTGATATTTGGGAGCCCATAGCAGCTCAGGGTGAAAAAGGAAGTATCCTCACATAAGAACTAGAGACAAGCTTTCTGAGAGATTGCTTTCTGATATGTGACTTCATCACACAGAGTTCCACCCTTCCCTTCTTGGAACAGTTTGTTAACACTGTTGTCGTGGATTCTGCAAAGTGATATTTGGGAGCTCATTAAGGGCTATGGTGAAAAAGGAAATATCCTCAGATTAAAAGTGGAAAGAAGCCTTCTGAGAAACTGCATTGCCATGTGTGAATGCTACTCACCGAGTTACACGTTTCTCTTCAGTGATCAGTTTGTTAACACAGTTTTCTGGAAATCTGCAATTAGATACTTCACAGCGCAAGGAATCTTCCGGTGACAAGGGAAATGTCCTCAGATGAAAACTAGAAAGAAGTTATTTGAGAAACTTCGTGGTGATGTGTGAATTCATCTCACAGAGTTACACTTATGTTTCTTTGAGCAGTGCATTAACACTTTCCTTGAGGAACCTGAGAAGGGCATCATTGGAACGCATTGAGGCCTACACTGATAAAGGAAATTTCATCAGTTCACAACGTGAAAGAAGCTTTCTGAGAAACTTCTTTCTGATCAGTGAGTTCATCTCACAGACTTAAACGTAGACCTCAGGAAGCAGTTTGCTAACACTCTTCTCGTGGAAACTGCAAAATGATATTTGGGAGCCCATAGGGACCCATGGTGAAAAAGGAAATATCGTAACAGAATAACTAGAAGGAAGCTTTCTGAGAGATTGCTGTCTCATGTGCGACTTCATCACACCGAGTTTCAGCCTTCCCTTCTTGTTACAGTTTGCTAACACTGTTGTCGTGGATACTGCAAAATGACATTGGGGAACTCATTGAGGGCTAAGGTGAAAAAGGAAATATCCTCAGATTAAAACTGGAAAGAAGAATTCTGAGAAACTGCTTTGGCATGTGTCAATGCAACTCACAGAGTTTCACGTTTCTCTTCAGTGATCAGGTTGTTAACACAGTTTTCTGCAAATCTGCAATTAGATACTTCAAAGCACAATGAATCTTACGGTGACAAAGGAAATTTCCTCAGATGATATCTAGAAAGAAGCTTTCTTAGAAACTTCTTGGTGATGTGTGAAGTCATCTCACAGACTTACACATATGTTTCCTGGAGCAGTCCATACACACTGTCTTTGAGGAAGCTGAGAAGGGCATCTTTGGATCGCATTGAGGCCTACGCTGATAAAGGAAATTTCGTCAGTTCAAAACGTGAGAGAAGCTTTCTGAGAAACTTCTTTCGAATCAGTGAGTTCATCTCACATGCTTACAACATAGACCTCAGGAAGCAGTTTGCTAACACTCTTTTCCTGGAAACTGCAAAGTCATATTTGGCAGCCCATAGGGGCCCATGGTGAAAAAGGAAATATCCTCACATAATAACTAGAGAGAAGCTTTCTGAGAGATTGCCTTCTGATGTGTGACTTCATCACACAGAGTTCCACCCTTCCCTTCTTGGAACTGTTTGCTAACACTGTTGTCATGGATTCTGCAAAGTGATATTTCGGAGCTCTTTGAGGGCTATGGTGAAAAAGGAAATATACTCAGATTAAAACTGGAAGGAAGCCTTCTGAGAATCTGCATTGCCATGTGTGAATGCAACTCACAGAGTTACACGTTTCTCGTCAGTGATGAGTTTGTTAACACAGTTTTCTGGAAATCTGCAATTAGATACTTCATAGCGCTATGAAGCTTACAGTGACAAAGGAAATATCCTCAGATGAAAACAAGAAAGAAGCTTTCTTAGAAACTTCCTGGTAATGTGTGAATTCATCTCACAGAGTTACACTTATGTTTCGGGGAGCAGTCCATCAACACTGTCTTTGAGGAAATTCAGAAGGACTTCTTTGGATCGCATTGAGGCCTACGCTGATAAAGGTAATTTCATGAGTTCAAAACGTGAAAGAAGCTTTCTGAGAAAGTTCTTTCTGATCAGTGAGTTCATCTCACAGACTTACAACATAGATCTCAGGAAGCAGTTTGCTGACACTCTTTTCGTGGAAAATGCAAAGTCATATTTGGGAGCCCATAGGGGCTCATGGTGAAAAAGGAAATATCCTCACATAATAACTAGAGAGAAGCTTTCTGCGAGATTGCTTTCCGATGTGTGAGTTCATCACACAGAGGTCCACCCTTCCCTTCTTGGAACAGTTTGCTAACACTGTTGTCCTGAATTCTGCAAAGTGATATTTGGGAAAACATAGCGGCTCATGGTGAAAAAAGAAGTATACGCACATAAGAACTAGAGAGAAGCTTTCTGAGAGATTGCTTTCTGATGTGTGACTTCATCACACAGAGTTCCACCCTTCCCTTCTTGGAACAGTTTGCTAACACTGTTGTCGTGGATTTTGCAGAGCGACGTTTGGGAGCCCATAGGGGACCATGGTGAAAAAAGAAGTATCCTCACATAAGAAGTAGAGAGACGCTTTCTGAGAGATTGCTTTCTAATATGTGACTTCATCACACAGAGTTCCACCCTTACCTTCTTGGAACTGTTTGCTAACACTGTTGTCGTGGATTCTGCAAAGTGATATTCCGGAGCTGTTTGAGGGCTATGGTGAAAAAGGAAATATCCTCAGATTCAAACTGGAAAGAAGCCTTCTGAGAAACTGAATTGCCATCTGTGAAAGCAAATCAGAGAGTTACACGTTTCTCTTCAGTGATCAGTTTGTTAACACCGTTTACTTGAAATGTGAAATTAGATACTTCATAGAGCAATGAAGCTTATGGTGACAAAGGAAATATCCTCAGATGAAAACGAGAAAGAAGCTTTCTTAGCAACTTCTTGGTGATGTGTGAATTCATCTCATGGAGTTACACTTACGTATCGTGGAGCAGTCCATTAACACTGTCTTTGAGGAAGCTGAGAAGGGTTTATTTGGATCGCTTTGAGGCCTATGCTGATAAAGGAAATTTCATCAGGTAAAACGTGAAAGAAGCTTTCTGAGAAAATTCTTTCTGATCAGTGAGTTCATCTCACAGACTTACAACATAGACCTCAGGAAGCAGTTTGCTAACACTATTTTCATGGAAACTGCAAATCATATTTGGGAGCCCATAGGGGCCCATGGTGAAAAAGGAAATATAGTCACATAGTAACTAGAGAGAAGCTTTCTAAGAGATTGCTTTCTGATGTGTGACTTCATCACACAGAATTCCACCTTTCCCTTCTTGGAACAGTTTGCTAACACTGTTGTCGTGGTTTCTGCAAAGTGATATTTCGGAGCTCATTGAGGGCTATGGTGAAAAAGGAAATATCCTCAGATTAAAACTGGAAAGAAGCCTTCTGAGAAACTGCATTGCCATATGTGAATGCAAATCACAGAGTAACACGTTTCTCTTCAGTCATCAGTTTGTTAACACAGTTTTCTGGAAATCTGAAATTAGATACTTCATAGTGCAATGAAACTCATGGTAACAAAGGAAATATCCTCAGATGAAAACAAGAAAGAAGCTTTCTTAAAAACTTCTTGGTGATGTGTGAATTATTCTCACAGAGTGACATTTATGTTTCGTGGAATAGGCCATTAACACTGTCTTTGAGGAAGCTGAGAATGGTTTATTTGGATCGCTTTGAGGCCTATGCTGATAAAGGAAATTTCATCAGGTCAAAACGTGAAAGAAGCTTTCTGAGAAAATTCTTTCTGATCAGTGACTTCATCTCACAGACTTACAACATAGACCTCAGGAAGCAGTTTGCTAACACTCTTTTCGTGGAAACTGCAAAGTCATATTTGGGAGCCAATAGGGGCCCATGGTGAAAAAGGAAATATCCTCACATAATAACTAGAGAGAAGCTTTCTCAGAGATTGCTTTCTGATGTGTGACTTCATCACACAGAGTTCCACCCTTCCCTTCTTGGAACAGTTTGCTAACACTGTTGTCGTGGATTCTGCAAAGTGATATTCCAGAGCTGTTTGAGGGGAATGGTGAAAAAGGAAATATCCTCAGATTCAAATTGGAAAGAAGCCTTCTGAGAAACTGCATTGCCAAGTGTTAATGCAACTCACACAGTTACACGTTTCTCTTCAGTGATCAGTTTGATAACAGAGTTTTCTGGAAATCTGCAATTAGATACTTCATAGCGCAATGAACCTTATGGTGACAAACGAAATATCATCAGATGAAAACCAGAAAGAAGCTTTCTTAGAAACTTCTTGGTGATGTGTGAATTCATCTCACAGAGTTACACTTATGTTTCATGAAGCAGTCCATTAACACTGTCTTTGAGGGACCTGAGAAGGGCTTCTTTGGATCGCATTGAGGCCTACGCTGATAAAGGAAATTTCATCAGTTCAAAACGTGAAAGAAGCTTTCTGAGAAACTTCTTTCTGATCAGTGAATTCATCTCACAGACTTACAACTTAGATGTCAGGAAGCGGTTTGCTAACACTCTTTTAGTGGAAACTGCAAAGTCCTATTTGGGAGCCAATATGGGCCCATGGCGAAAAAGGAAATATCCTCACATAATAACTAGAAAGAAGCTTTCTGAGACATTGCTTTCTGATGTGTGACTTCATCACACGGAGTTCCACCCTTCCCTTCTTGGAACAGTTTGCTAACACTGTTGTCATGGATTCGCAAAGTGATATTTGGGAGCCCATAGAGGTCCATTCTGTAAAAAGAAGTATCTTCACATAAGAACTAGAGAGAAGCTTTCTGAGAGTTTGATTTCTGTTATGTGACTTCATCACACAGAGTTCCACCTTTCCCTTCTTGGAACAGTTTGCTAACACTGTTGTCGTGGATTCTGCAAATTGATATTTGGGAGCTCATTGAGGCCTATGGTGAAAAAGGAAATATCCTCAGATTAAAACTGCAAAGGAAGATGGCCGAATAGGAACAACTCCAGTCTCCAACTCCCAGCGCGAGCGACACAGAAGACCGGTGATTTCTGCATTTTCAACTGAGGTACTGGGGTCATCTCACTAGGGAGTGCCGGACAATCGGTGCTGGTCAGCTGCTGCAGCCTGACCAGCGAGAGCTGAAGCAGGGCGAGGCATCGCCTCACCTGGAAGCGCAAGGGGGAAGGGGATCCGTTTTCCTAGCCAGGGGAACTGAGACACACAACACCTGGAAAATCGGGTAACTCCCACCCCAATACTGCGCTGTAAGCATACAGGCATTCCAGGAGAATATATCCCACACCTGGCCGGGAGGGTCCCACGCCCACGAAGCCTCCCTCACTGCTAACACAGCAGTCTGCCGCGATCTATCCGCAAGGCAGCAGCGAGGCTGGGGGAGGGGCGCCCGCCATTGCTGAGGCTTAAGTAGGTAAACAAAGCCGCTGGGAAGCTCGAACTGGGTGGAGCTCACAGCAGCTCAAGGAAGCCTGCCTGTCTCTGTAGTCTCCACCTCTGGGGACAGCGCACAGCTGAAGACCAACAGGGGAAGTAGCGGGAGCCCGTGCAGACGCGAACGACTCTGTCTGACAGCTTTGGGGAGAGCCGCGGATCTCCCAACGCGGAGGTTGAGATCTGAGAACGGACAGACTGCCTGCTCAGGTGTGTCCCTGACCCCTGAGTAGCCTAGCTGGGAGAAATCCCCCACTAGGGGCAGTCTGACACCCCACACCTCACAGGGTGGAGTACACCCCTGAGAGGACACTTCCAAAGGAAGAATCAGACAGGTACACTCGCTGTTCAGCAATATTCTATCTTCGGCAACCTCTGCTGCTGATACCCAGGCAAACAGGGTCTGGAGTGGACCTCAAGCAATCTCCAACAGACCAACAGAGAGTCCTTCTGACTGTCAGAAGGAAAACTATCAAACAGGAAGGACACCTATACCAAAACCCCATCAGTTCGTCACCACCATCAAAGACCAGAGACAGATAAAACCACAAAGATGGGGAAGAAGCAGGGCAGAAAAGCTGGAAATTCAAAAAATAAGAGCGCATCTCCCCCTGCAAAGGAGCGCAGCCCATCACCAGCAACGGATCAAAGCTGGTCAGAGAATGACTTGGACGAGAGGAGAGAAGAAGGCTTCAGTCCATCAAACTTATCAGAGCTAAAGGAGGAATTACGTACCCAGCGCAAAGAAACTAAAAATCTTGAAAAAAGAGTGGAAGAATTGACAGCTAGACTCATTAATGCAGAGAAGATCATAAACGAAATGACAGAGATGAAAACCATGACACGAGAAATACGTGACAAATGCACAAGCTTCAGTAACCGACTCGATCAACTGGAAGAAAGAGTATCAGCGATTGAAGATCAAATGAATGAAATGAAGCGAGAAGAGAAACCAAAAGAAAAAAGAAGAAAAAGAAATGAGCAAAGCCTGCAAGAAGTATGGGATTACGTAAAAAGACCAAATCTACGTCTGATTGGGGTGCCTGAAAGTGAGGGGGAAAATGGAACCAAGTTGGAAAACACTCTTCAGGATATCATCCAGGAGAACTTCCCCAACCTAGTAGGGCAGGCCAACATTCAAATTCAGGAAATACAGAGAACGCCACAAAGATACTCCTCCAGAAGAGCAACTCCAAGACACATCATTGCCAGATTCACCAAAGTTGAAATGAAGGAAAAAATCTTAAGGGCAGCCAGAGAGAAAGGTCGGGTCACCCACAAAGGGAAGCCCATCAGACTAACAGCAGATCTCTCGGCAGAAACTCTACAAGCCAGAAGAGAGTGGGGGCCAATATTCAACGTTCTTAAATAAAAGAATTTTCAACCCAGAATTTCATATCCAGCCAAACTAAGTTTCATAAGTGAAGGAGAAATAAAATCCTTTACAGATAAGCAAATGCTTAGAGATTTTGTCACCACCAGGCCTGCCTTACAAGAGACCCTGAAGGAAGCCCTAAACATGGAAAGGAACAACCGGTACCAGCCATCGCAAAAACTTGGCAAAATGTAAAGACCATCGAGGCTAGGAAGAAACTGCATCAACTAACGAGCAAAATAACCAGTTAATATCATAATGGCAGGATCAAGTTCACACATAACAATATTAACCTTAAATGTTAATGGACTAAATGCTCCAATTAAAAGACACAGACTGGCAAACTGGATAAAGAGTCAAGACCCATCAGTCTGCTGTATTCAGGAGACCCATCTCACATGCAGAGACATACATAGGCTCAAAATAAAGGGATGGAGGAAGATCTACCAAGCAAATGGAGAACAAAAAAAAGCAGGGGTTGCAATCCTAGTCTCTGATAAAACAGACTTTAAACCATCAAAGATCAAAAGAGACAAAGAAGGCCATTACATAATGGTAAAGGGATCAATTCAACAGGAAGAGCTAACTCTCCTAAATATATATGCACCCAATACAGGAGCACCCAGATTCATAAAGCAAGTCCTTAGAGACTTACAAAGAGACTTAGACTCCCATACAATAATAATGGGAGACTTCAACACTCCGCTGTCAACATTAGACAGATCAACGAGACAGAAAGTTAACAAGGATATCCAGGAATTGAACTCATCTCTGCACCAAGCGGACCTAATAGACATCTATAGAACTCTCCACCCCAAATCAACAGAATATACATTCTTCTCAGCACCACATCGCACTTATTCCAAAATTGACCACATAATTGGAAGTAAAGCACTCCTCAGCAAATGTAAAAGAACAGAAATTATAACAAACTGTCTCTCAGACCACAGTGCAATCAAACTAGAACTCAGGACTAAGAAACTCAATCAAAACCGCTCAACTACATGGAAACTGAACAACCTGCTCCTGAATGACTACTGGGTACATAACGAAATGAAAGCGGAAATAAAGATGTTCTTTGAAACCAATGAGAACAAAGATACAACATACCAGAATCTCTGGGACACATTTAAAGCAGTGTGTAGAGGGAAATTTATAGCACTAAATGCCCACAAGAGAAAGCAGGAAAGATCTAAAATTGACACTCTAACATCACAATTAAAAGAACTAGAGAGGCAAGAGCAATCACATTCAAAAGCTAGCAGAAGGCAAGAAATAACTAAGATCAGAGCAGAACTGAAGGAGATAGAGACACAAAAAACCCTCCAAAAAATCAGTGAATCCAGGAGTTGGTTTTTTGAAAAGATCAACAAAATTGACAGACCGCTAGCAAGGCTAATAAAGAAAAAAAGAGAGAGGAATCAAATAGACGCAATAAAAAATGATAAAGGGGATATCACCACTGACCCCACAGAAATACAAACTACCATCAGAGAATACTATAAACGCCTCTACGCAAATCAACTAGAAAATCTAGAAGAAATGGATAATTTCCTGGACACTTACACTCTCCCAAGGCTAAACCAGGAAGAAGTTGAATCCCTGAATAGACCAATAGCAGGCTCTGAAATTGAGGCAACAATTAATAGCCTACCCACCAAAAAAAGTCCAGGACCAGATGGATTCACAGCTGAATTCTACCAGAGGTACAAGGAGGAGCTGGTACCATTCCTTCTGAAACTATTCCAATCAATAGAAAAAGAGGGAATCCTCCCTAACTCATTTTATGAGGCCAACATCATCCTGATACCAAAGCCTGGCAGAGACACAACAAAAAAAGAGAATTTTAGACCAATATCCCTGATGAACATTGATGCAAAAATCCTCAATAAAATACTGGCAAACCGGATTCAGCAGCACATCAAAAAGCTTATCCACCATGATCAAGAGGGCTTCATCCCTGGGATGCAAGGCTGGTTCAACATTCGCAAATCAATAAACGTAATCCAGCATATAAACAGAACCAAAGACAAGAACCACATGATTGTCTCAATAGATGCAGAAAAGGCTTTTGACAAAATTCAACAGCCCTTCATGCTAAAAACGCTCAATAAATTCGGTATTGATGGAACATACCTCAAAATAATAAGAGCTATTTATGACAAACCCACAGCTAATATCATACTGAATGGGCAAAAACTGGAAAAATTCCCTTTGAAAACTGGCACAAGACAGGGATGCCCTCTCTCACCACTCCTATTCAACATAGTGTTGGAAGTTCTGGCTAGGGCAATCAGGCAAGAGAAAGAAATCAAGGGTATCCAGTTAGGAAAAGAAGAAGTCAAATTGTCCCTGTTTGCAGATGACATGATTGTATATTTAGAAAACCCCATCGTCTCAGCCCAAAATCTCCTTAAGCTGATAAGCAACTTCAGCAAAGTCTCAGGATACAAAATTAATGTGCAAAAATCACAAGCATTCTTATACACCAGTAACAGACAAGCAGAGAGCCAAATCAGGAATGAACTTCCATTCACAATTGCTTCAAAGAGAATAAAATACCTAGGAATCCAGCTTACAAGGGATGTAAAGGACCTCTTCAAGGAGAACTACAAACCACTGCTCAGTGAAATCAAAGAGGACACAAACAAATGGAAGAACATACCATGCTCATGGATAGGAAGAATCAATATCGTGAAAATGGCCATACTCCCTAAGGTTATTTATAGATTCAATGCCATCCCCATCAAGCTACCAATGACTTTCTTCACAGAATTGGAAAAAACTGCTTTAAAGTTCATATGGAACCAAAAAAGAGCCCGCATTGCCAAGACAATCCTAAGTCAAAAGGACAAAGCTGGAGGCGTCACGCTACCTGACTTCAAACTATACTACAAGGCTACAGTAACCAAAACAGCATGGTACTGGTACCAAAACAGAGATATAGACCAATGGAACAGAACAGAGTCCTCAGAAATAATACCGCACATCTACAGCCATCTGATCTTTGACAAACCTGAGAGAAACAAGAAATGGGGAAATGATTCCCTATTTAATAAATGGTGCTGGGAAAATTGGCTAGCCATAAGTAGAAAGCTGAAACTGGATCCTTTCCTTACCCCTTATACGAAGATTAATTCAAGATGGATTAGAGACTTAAATGTTAGACCTAATACCATAAAAACCCTAGAAGAAAATCTAGGTAGTACCATTCAGGACATAGGCATGGGCAAGGACTTCATGTCTAAAACACCAAAAGCAACGGCAGCAAAAGCCAAAATTGACAAATGGGATCTAATTAAACTAAAGAGCTTTTGCACAGCAAAAGAAACTACCATCAGAGTGAACAGGCAACCTACAGAATGGGAGAAAATTTTTGCAACCTACTCATCTGACAAAGGGCTAATATCCAGAATCTACAAAGAACTCAAACAAATATACGAGAAAAAAACAAACAACCCCATCAAAAAGTGGGGAAAGGATATGAACAGACATTTCTCAAAAGAAGATATTCATACAGCCAACAGACACATGAAAAAATGCTCATCATCACTGGCCATCAGAGAAATGCAAATCAAAACCACAATGAGATACCATCTCACACCAGTTAGAATGGCAATCATTAAGAAGTCAGGAAACAACAGGTGTTGGAGAGGATGTGGAGAAATAGGAACACTTTTACACTGTTGGTGGGATTGTAAACTAGTTCAACCATTATGGAAAACAGTATGGCAATTCCTCAAGGATCTAGAACTAGATGTACCATATGACCCAGCCATCCCACTACTGGGTATATACCCAAAGGATTATAAATTAGTCTACTACAAAGACACATGTACACGTATGTTTATTGCGGCACTATTCACAATAGCAAAGACTTGGAATCAACCCAAATGTCCATCTGTGACAGACTGGATTAAGAAAATGTGGCACATATACACCATGGAATACTATGCAGCCATAAAAAAGGATGAGTTTGCGTCCTTTGTAGGGACATGGATGCAGCTGGAAACCATCATTCTTAGCAAACTATCACAAGAAGAGAAAACCAAACACCGCATGTTCTCACTCATAGGTGGGAACTGAACAATGAGATCACTTGGACTCGGGAAGGGAAACATCACACACTGGGGTCTATCATGGGGAGGGGGGAGGGGGGAGGAGGGAGGGATTGCATTGGGGAGTTATACATGATATAAATGATGAATTGAAGGGTGCTGACGAGTTGATGGGTGCAGCACACCAACATGGCATAAGTATACATATGTAACAAACCTGCACGTTATGCACATGTACCCTAGAACTTAAAGTATAATAAAAAAAAAAAAAAAAAAAAAAAAAAAAAAAAAAAAAAAAAAAAAAAAAAAAAACTGCAAAGAAGCCTTCTGAGAAACTGCATTGCCATGGGTGAATGCAACTCACAGAGTTACACGTTTCTCTTCAGTGATCAGTTTGTTAACACAGTTTTCTGGAAACTGCAATTAGAAAATTTGCGCAATGAAGCTTACGGAGACAAAGGAAATATCCTCAGATGAAAACTAGAAAGAAGCTTTCTTAGAAACTTCTTGGTGATGTGTGAATTCATCTCATAGAGTGACACTTATGTTTCGTGGAGCAGTCCGTTAACACTGTCTTTGAGGAACCTGAGAAGGGCTTCCTTGGATCGCTGAGGCCTACGCTGATAAAGGAAATTTCATCAGTTCAAATCGTGAAAGAAGCTTTCTGAGAAACTTCTTTCTGATCACTGAGTTCATCTCACAGACTTACAACATAGATCTCAGGAAGCAGTTTGCTAACATTCTTTTCGTGGAAACTGCAAAGTCATATTTGGGAGCCAATTGGGGCCTATGGTAAAAAAGGAAATATCCTCGCATAATAAATAGAGAGAAGCTTTCTGAGAGATTGATTTCTGATGTGTGACTTCATCACAAAGAGTTCCACCCTTCCCTTCTTGGAACAGTTTGCTGACACTGTTTTCGTGGATTCTGCAAAGTGATATTTGGGAGCCCACTGGGGCCCAGAGTGGAAAAGGAAGTATCCTCACATAAAAACTACAGAGAAGTTTTCTGAGACATTGCTTTATGATGTGTGACTTCATCACACAGATTTCCACCCTTCCCTTCTTGGAACAGTTTGCTAACACTGTTCTCGTGGATTCTGCAAAGGTATACTTGGGAGCTCATTGAAGGCTAGGGTGAAATAAGAATTATCCTCACATAATAACTAAAGAGAAGCTGTCTGAGTAACTGCATTGCCATGTGTGAATGCAACTCACAGAGTTACACGTTTCTCTTCAGTGATCAGTTGGTTAACACAGTTTTCTGGAAATCTGCATTTGGTATTTCATAGCGCAATGAACCTTACGGTGACAAAGGAAATATCCACAGATGAAAACTAGAAAGAAGCTTTCTTAGAAACTTCTTGGTGATGTGTGAATTCATCTCACAGAGTCACACTTATATTTCGTGGAGCAGTCCATTAACACTGTCTTTGAGGAAGCTGAGAAGGGCTTCCTTGGATCGCATTGAGGCCAAGGCTGATAAAGGAAATTTCATCCGTTCAAAACGTGAAACAAGCTTTCTGAGAAACTCCTTTCTGATCTGTGAGTTCATATCACAGACTTACAACTTAGACTTCAGGAAGCAGTTTGCTAACACTCTTTTCGTGGAATCTGGAAAGTGATATTTGGTAGCCCCTAGGGGCCCATGGTGGAAAAGGAAATGTCCTCACATAATAACTACAGAGAAACTTTCTGAGAGATTGCTTTCTGATGTGTGACTCCATCACACAGAGATCCACCCTTCCCTTCTTGGGACAGTTTGCTAACACTGTTCTCGTGGATTCTGCAAAGGTATATTTGGGAGCTCATTGAGGGCTAGGGTGAAAAAGGTATTATCCTCACATAATAACTAAAGAGAAGCTTTCTGAGAAACTGCATTGCCATGTGTGAATGCCACTCACAGAGTTACACGTTTCTCTTCAGTGATCTGTTAGTTAACAGAGTTTTCTGGAAATCTGCAATTTGGTATTTCATAGCGCAATGAACCTTACGGTGACAAAGGAAATATGCACTGATGAAAACTAGAAAGAAGCTTTCTTAGAAACTGCTTGGTGATGTGTGAATTCATCTCACAGAGTTACACTTATGTTTCGTGGAGTAATCCATTAACACTGTCTTTGAGGAAGCTGAGATGGGCTTCCTTGGATCCCATTGAGGCCTACACTGATAAAGGAAATTTCATCCGTTCAAAACGTGAAAGAAGCTTTCTGAGAAAATTCTTCCTCATCTGTGAATTCATCTCACAGAGTTACAACCTATGCCTCAAGAATCAGTTAGCTAACAATCTTTTCGAGGAATCTGGAAAGTGATATTTGGTAGCCCATAGGGGCCCATAGTAAAATAGGAAATGTCCTCACATAATAACTGCAGAGAAACTTTCTGAGAGATTGCTTTCTGATGTGTGACTTCATCACACAGAGTTCCACCCTTCCCTTCTTGGAACAGTTTGCTAACACTGTTCTCGTGGATTCTGCAAAGGTATATTTGGGAGCTCATTGAGTGCCAAGGTGAAAAAGGAATTATCCTCACATAACAACTAAAGAGAAGCTTTCTGAGAAACTGCATTGCCATGTGTGAATGCAACTCACAGAGTTACAAGTTTCTCTTCAGTGAGCAGTTTGTTAACACAGATTTCTGGAAATCTGCAATTTGATATTTCATAGCGCAATGAACTTCACGTTGACAAAGGAAATATCCACAGATGAAAAGTAGAAACAAGCTTTCTGAGAAACTTCTTAGTGATGTGTGAGTTCATCTCACAGAGTTACACTTATGTTTCGTGGAGTAGTCCATTAACACTGTCTTTGAGGAAGCTGAGAAGGGCTTCCTTGGATCGCATTGAGGCCTACGCTGATAAAGGAAATTTCATCCCTTCAAAACGTGAAAGAAGTTTTCTGAGAAACTTCTTTCTGATCTGTGAATCCATCTCACAGAGTTACAACCTATGCCTCAAGAAGCAGTTTGCTAACACTCTTTTCGTGGAATCTGGAAAGTGATATTTGGTAGCCCAAAGGGGCCCATGGTGAAAAAGGAAATGTACTCACATTATAACTACAGAGAAACTTTCTGAGAGATTGCTTTCTGATGTGGGATTTCATCACACAGAGTTCCACACTTCCCTTCTTGGAACAGTTTGCTAACACTGTTGTCGTGGATTCTGCAAAGGTATATTTGGGAGTTCATTGAGGGCTAGGGTGAAAAACGAATTATCCTCACCTAATAACTAAAGAGAAGCCTCTGCGAAACTGCATTGCAATGTGTGAATGCAACTCACAGAGTTACACGTTTCTCTTCAGTGATCAGTTTGTTAACACAGTTTTCTGGAAATCTGCAATTTGGTATTTCATAGCTCAATGAACCTTACGGTGACAAAGGAAATATCCACAGATGAAAAGTAGAATGAAGCTTTCTTAGAAACTTCTTGGTGATGTGTGAATTCATCTCACAGAGTTACAGTTATGTTTCGTGGAGCAGTCCATTAACACTGTCTTTGAGGAAGCTGAGAAGGGCTTCCTTGGATCCCATTGAGGCCTACACTGATAAAGGAAATTTTATCCGTTCAAAAGATGAAAAAAGCTTTCTGAGAAACTTCTATCTGATCTGTGAATTCATCTCACAGAGTTACAACCTATGCCTCAAGAAGCAGTTTGCTAACACTCTTTTCGTGGAATCTGGAAAGTCATATTTGGTAGCCCGTAGGGGCCCATGGTGAAAAAGGAAATGTCCTCACATAATAACTACAGAGAAACTTTCTGAGAGATTGCTTTCTGATGTGTGACTTCATCACACAGAATTCCACCCTTCCCTTCTTGGAACAGTATGCTAACACTGTTCTCGTGGATTCTGCAAAGGTATATTTGGGAGCTCATTGAGGGCTAGGGTGAAAAACGAATTATCCTCACATAATAACTAAAGAGAAGCCACTGAGAAAATGCATTGCAATGTGTGAATGCAACTCACAGAGTTACACGTTTCTTTTCAGTGATCAGTTTAACACAGTTTACTGGAAATCTGCAATTTGGTATTTCATAGCGCAGTGAACCTTACGGTGACAAAGGAAATATCCACAGATGAAAACTAGAAAGAAGCTTTCTGAGAAACTGCTTGGTGATGTGTGAGTTCATCTCACAGAGTTACACTTATGTTTCGTGGAGCAGTCCATTAACACTGTCTTTGAGGAAGCTGAGAAGGGCTTCCTTGGATCGCATTGAGGCCTACGCTGATAAAGGAAATTTCATCTGTTCAAAACGTGAAAAAAACTTTCTGAGAAACTTCTTTCTGATCTGTGAATTCATCTCACAGGGTTACAACCTATGACTCAAGAAGCAGTTTGTTAACACTCTTTTCGTGGAATCTGGAAAGTGATATTTGGTAGCCCATGTTGGCCCATGGTGAAAAAGGAAATGTCCTCACATAATAACTACAGAGAAACTTTCTAAGAGATTGCTTTCTGATGTGTGACTTCATCACACAGAGTTCCACCCTACCCTTCTTGGAACAGTTTGCTAACACTCTTCTCGTGGATTCTGCAAAGGTGTATTTCGGGGCTCATTTAGGGCTAGGTTGAAAAAGGAATTATCCTCACATAATAACTAAAGAGAAGCCTTCTGAGAAACTGCATTGCAATGTGTGAATGCAACTCACAGAGTTACACGTTTCTCTTCAGTGATCAGTTTGTTAACACACTTTTCCGGAAATCCGCAATTTGGTATTTCATAACGCAATGAACCTTACGGTGACAAAGGAAATATCCACAGATGAAAACTAGAAAGAAGCTTTCTTAGAAACTTCTTGGTGATGTGTGAATTCATCTCACAGAATTACACTTATGTTTCGTGGAGCTGACCATTAACACTGTCTTTGAGGAAGCTGAGAAAGGCTTCCTTGGATCGCATTGAGGCATACGCTGATAAAGGAAATTTCATCCGTTCAAAAAGTGAAAGAATCTTTCTGAGAAATTTCTTTCTGATCTGTGAATTCATCTCACAGAGTTACTAACTATGCCTCAAGAAGCAGTTTGCTAACACGCTTTTCTTGGAATCTGGAAAGTGATATATAGTAGCCCCCAGGGGCCCATGGTGAAAAAGGAAATATCCTCACATAATAACTACAGAGAAACTTTCTGAGAGATTGCTTTCTGATGTGTGACTTCATCACACAGAGTTCCACCCTTCCCTTCTTGGAACAGTTTGCTAACACTGTTCTCGTGGATTCTGCAAAGGTATATTTGGGAGCTCATTGAGGGCTAGGGTGAAAAAGGAATTATCCTCACATAATAACTAAAGAGAAGCTTTCTGAGAAACTGCATTGCCATGTGGGAATGCAACTCACAGAGTTACACGTCTCTCTTCAGTGATCAGTTTGTTAACACAGTTTTCTGGAATTCTGCAATTTGGTATTTCATAGCACAATGAACGTTCCGGTGACAAAGGAAATATCCGCAGATGAAAACTGGAAAGAAGCTTTCTTAGAAACTTCTTGGTGATGTGTGAATTCATCTCACAGATTTACACTTATGTGTCGTGGAGCAGTCCATTAACACTCTCTCTGAGGAAGCTGCGAAGGGCTTCCTTGGATCGCATTGAGGCCTACGCTGATAAAGGAAATTTCATCCGTTCAAAACGTGGAAGAAGTTTTCTGAGAAACTTCTTTCTCATCTGTGAATTCATCTCACAGAGTTACAAGCTATGCCTCAAGAAGCAGTTTGCTAACACTCGTTTCGTGGAATCTGCAAAGTGATATTTGGTAGCCCATAGGTGCCCATGGTGAAAAAGGAATTGTCCTCACATAAAAACTACAGAGAAACTTTCTGAGAGATTGCTTTCTGATGTGTGACTTCATCACACAGAGTTCCACCCTTCCCTTCTTGGAACAGTTTGCTAACACTGTTCTCGTGGATTCTGCAAAGGTATATTTGGGAGCTCATTGAGGGCTAGGGTGAAGAAGGAATTATCCTCACATAACAACCAAAGAGAAGCTTTCTGAGAAACTGCATTGCAATGTGTGAATGCAACTCACAGAGGTACACGTTTCTCCTCAGTGATCAGTTTCTTTACACAGTTTTCTGGATATCTGCAATTTTGTATTTAATAGCGCAATGGACCTTACGGTGACAAAGGAAATGTCCATAGATGAAAACTAGAAAGAAGCTTTCTTAGAAACTTTCTGGTGATGTGTGAAGTCATCTCACAGAGTTACACTTATGTTTCGTGGTGCAGTCCATTAACACTGTCTTTGAGGAAGCTGAGAAGGGCTTCCTTGGATCGTATTGAGGCCTACGCCAATAAAGGAAATTTCATCCGTTCAAAAGGTGAAAGAAGCTTTCTGAGAAACTTCTTTCTGATCTGTGAATTCATCTCACAGAGTTACAACCTATGCCTCAAGAAGCAGTTTGCTAACACTCTTTTCGTGGAATCTGGAAATTGATATTTGGTAGCCCATAAGGGCCCATGGTGGAAAAGGAAATGTCCTACATCATAACTACAGAGAAACTTTCTGAGATATTGCTTTCTGATGTGTGACTTCATCACACAGATTTCCACCCTTCCCTTCTTGGAACAGTTTGCTAACACTGTTCTCGTGGATTCTGCAAAGGTATATTTGGGCGCTCATTGAGGGCTGGGGTGAAAAAGGAATTATCCTCACATAACAACTAAAGAGAAGTTTTCTGAGGAACTGCATTGCCATGTGTGAATGCAACTCACAGAGTTACACGATTCTCTTCAGTGATCAGTTTGTTAACACAGTTTTCTGGATATCTGCAATTTGGTATTTCATAGCGCAATGAACCTGACGGTGACAAAGGAAATATCCACAGATGAAAACTGGAAAGAAGCTTTCTTAGAAACTTCTTGGTGATGTGTGAATTCATCTCACAGAGTTTCACTTATGTTTCGTGGAGCAGTCCATTAACACTGTGTTTGAGGAAGCTGAGTAGTGCTTCCTTGGATCGCATTGAGGCCTACGCTGATAAAGGAAATTTCGAGAGTTCAAAACGTGAAAGAAGCTTTCTGAGAAACTTCTTTCTGATCAGTGAGTTCATCTCACAGACTTAAAACATAGACCTCAGGAAGAAGTTTGCTAACACTCTTTTCCTGGAAATTGCAAAGTCATATTTGGGAGCCCATAGTGACCCATGGTGAAAAAGGAAATATACTCACATAATAACTAGAGAGAAGCTTTCTGAGAGATATCTTTCTAATATGTGACTTCATCACAGAGAGTTCCACTCTTCCCCTCTTGGAACAGTTTGCTAACACTGTTGTCGTGGATTATGCAAAGTGACATTTGGGAGCTCATTGAGGGCTAAGGTGAAAAAGGAAATATCCTCAGATTAAAACTGGAAAGAAGCCTTCTGAGAAACTGCATTGCCATGTGTGTATGCAACTCACAGAGTTTCACGTTTCTCTTCAGTGATCAGTTTGTTAACACAGTTTTCTGGAAGTCTGCAATTAGATACTTCATAGCGCAATGAAGCATACGGTGACAAAGGAAATATCCTCATATGAAAACTAGAAAGAAGCTCTATGAGAAACTTCTTGGTGATGTGTGAATTCATCTCACAGAGTTACACTTATATTTCGTGGAGCAGTCCATTAACACTGTCTATAAGGAAGCTGAGAAGGGATTCTTTGGATCGCATTGAGGCCAACGCTGATAAAGGAAACTTCATGGGTTCAAAACGTGAAAGAAGCTTTCTGAGAATCTTCTTTCTGATCAGTGAGTTCATCTCACAAACTTACAACATAGACCTCAGGAAGCAGTTTGCTAACACTCTTTTCGTGGAAAATGCAAAGTCATATTTGGGAGCCCATGGGGCCCCATGGTGAAAAAGGAAATATCCTCACATAATAACTAGAGAGAAGCTTTCGGAGAGATTGCTTTCTGATGTGGGACTTCATCACAGAGATTTCCACCCTTCCCTTCTTGGAACAGTTTGCTAACACTGTTGTCCTGGATTCTGTAAAGTGATATTTGGGAGCCATTGGGGGCCCATGGTGAAAAAAGAAGTATCCTCACATAAGAACTAGAGAGTAGTTTTCTGAGAGACTGCTTTCTGATATGTGACTTCATCACACAGAGTTCCACCCTTCCCTTCTTGGAACAGTTTGCTAACACTGTTGTCGTGGATTCTCAAAAGTGATATTTGGGAGCACCTAGGGGCCCATGGTGAAAAAAGAAATATCCTCACATAAGAACTGGAGAGAAACTTTCTGGGAGATTGCTTTCTGATGTGTGACTTCATCAAACAGAGTTCCACCCTTCCCTTCTTGGAACAGTTTGCTAACACTGCTGTCGTGGATTCTGCAAAGGTATATTTGGGAGCTCATTGAGGGTTATGGTGAAAAAGGAAATATCCTCAGATAAAAACTGGAAAGAAGGCTTCTGAGAAACTGCATTGCCATGATTGAATGCAACTCACAGAGTTACATGTTCCTCTTCAGTGATCAGTTTGTTAACACAGTTTTCTGGAAATCTGCAATTAGATACTTCATAGCGCAATGAAGCTTACGGTGACAACGGAAATATCCTCAGATGAAAACTAGAAAGAAGCTTTCTTAGAAACTTCTTTGTGATGTGTGAATTCATCTCACAGAGTTACACTTATGTTTCATGGAGCATTCCATTAAAACTGTCCTTGAGGAACCTGAGAAGGGCTTCTATGGATCACATTGAGGCCTACGCTGAAAAAGGAAATTTCATCCGTTCAAAACATGAAAGAAGCTTTCTGAGAAACTTCTTTCTGATCTGTGAATTCATCTCACAGAGTTACAACCTATGCCTCAAGAAGCAGTTTGCTAACACTCTTTTAGTGGAATCTGCAAAGAGATATTTGGGAGCCTTTTGGGGTCCATGGTGAAAAAGGAAATATCCTCAGATAATTACTAGAGAGAAGTTTTCTGAGAGATTGCTTTCTGATGTGTGACTTCATCTCACAGAGTTACGCCAGTGTTTTTTGGAACCGTTTCTTAGGACTGTTTCCGTGGATTCCGAGAAGTGATATTTCAGATGGCTTTGAAGAATAGAAGGAGAAAAGAAATATCCTCCCAGAAAAGGCGGAATCAAGCTTTCTGAGAAACTGCTTTGTGATATGTGAATTCATTTCACAGTGTTATATCACCCTTTCTCGGGGGAGTCTCCTAGCACTCATTTTGAGGAATCTCAGATGCGATGTCTTGGATATCGTGGAACCGCTTGGTGAATAAGGAACTATCCTCGGAGAAACCTGCAGAGAAGCATTCTCAGAAACTTCTTTGTTGTGGGTGAATTCAGCCCACAGATGTCCATGATTGTTTTCACTGTGAAGCTTGCTAGCAGCGTTTTCGCAGAATCTGCAATAGGACACACGGTGGCGCTCCGAGACCACAAAAAACCTCGTCTTACTAAAGAAAGAAGCTTTCTGAGAAACCGCTTTGTGATGTGTGAATTCAACTCACTAAGTTACAGCTGTATTTCGTGGGGCCGTGGCCTAGCCCTATTTGTGTGGAATCTGAGAACAGATATTCCGGAACCCTTTGAAAACAAGGGGGCCCATGGAAATATCTTCCACTAAATATGAGAAAGAAGCTTTCTGAGAAACTTCTTTGTGATCTGTGAATTCTTCTCACAGAGTTACAACTTAGGCCTCATGAAGCAGTTTGCTACCTCACTTTTCGTGGAATCTGCAAAGGGATATTTGGGAGTCCATTGGGGCCCATTGTGAAAAAGAAATATCCTCGGATAATAACTAGAGAAAAGCTTTCTGAGAGATTGCTTTCTGATGTGTGACTTCAGCACACAGAGTTCCACCCTTCCCTTCTTGGAACAGTTTGCTAACACTGTTGTCGTTGATACTGCAAAGTGATATTTGAGAGCTCATTGAGGGCTATGGTGAACAAGGAAATATCTTCAGAAAAACATTGTAAAGAAGCCTTCTGGGAAAATGCACTTCGATGTATGAATGCAACTCACAGAGTTACACGTTACTCTTCAGTGATCAGTTTGCTAACATAGTTTTCTGGAAATCTGCCTCGGGATATTTCTTAGTGCAAAGAAGCTAACGGTGTCAAAGGAAATATCCTCAGATGAAAACTAGAAAGAAGTCTCTTAGAAACTTCTTGGTGATGTGTGAATTCATCTCACAGAGTCACACTTATGTTTCTGGAGCAGTCCATTAACACTGTCTTTGGGGAACCTGAGAAGGGCTTCCTTGAATCGCATTGAGGCCTACGCTGATAAAGGAAATTTCATCAGTTCAAAACGTGAAAGAAGCTTTCTGAGAAACTTCTTTCTCATCTGTGAATTCATCTCACAGAGTTACAACCTATGCCTCAAGAAGCAGTTTGCTAACACTCTTTTCGTGGAATCTGGAAAGTGATATTTGGTAGCCCATAGGGGCCCATGGTGAAAAAGGAAATGTCCTCACATACTAACTACAGAGAAACTTTCTGAGAGATTGCATTCTGATGTGTGATTTCATCACACAGAGTTCCACCCTTCCCTTCTTGGAACAGTTTGCTAACACTGTTGTTGTGGATTCTGCAAAGGTATATTTGGGAGCTCATTGAGGGCAGGGGTGAAAAAGGAATTATCCTCACATAATAACTAAAGAGAAGCTTTCTGAAAAACTGCATTGCCATGTGTGAATGCAACTCACAGAGTTACACGTTTCTCTTCAGTGATCAGTTTGATAACACAGTATTCTGGAAATCTGCAATTGGTTATTTCATTGCACAATGAACCTTACGGTGACAAAGGAAATATCCACAGATGAAAATTGAAAGCAGCTTTCTAAGAAACTTCTTGGTGATGTGTGAATTCATCTCACAGAGTTACACTTATGTTTCGTGGAGCAGTCCATTGACACTGTCTTTGAGGAAGCTGAGAAGGGCTTCATTGGATCGCATTGAGGCCTACGCTCATAAAGGAAATTTCATCCGTTCAAAACAGGAAAGAAGCTTTCTGAGAAACTTCCTTCTGATCCGTGAGTTCATCTCACAGACTTATAACGTAGACTTCAGGAAGCAGTTTGCTAACACGCTTTTCGTGGAAACTGGAAAGTGATATTTGGGATCCCATAGGGGCCCATGGTGAAAAAGGCTATATCCACACATAATAACTACAGAGAAGCTCTCTGAGAGATTGCTTTCTGAAATGTGACTTCATCACACAGATTTTCACCCTTCACTTCTTGGAACAGTTTGCTAACACTGTTGTCGTGGATTCTGCAACGTGATATTTGGGAGCTCATTGAGGGCTTTGGTGAAAAAGGAAATATCCTCAGTTTAAAACTGGAAAGAAGCCTTCTGAGAAACTGCATTGCCATGTGTGAATGCAACTCACAGAGTTACACGTTTCTCTTAAGTGATCAGTTTGTTAACACAGTTTTAGGGAAATCTGCAATTAGATACTTCATAGCGCAATGAAGTTTACGGTGATAGAGAATTATCCTCAGATGAAAAATAGAAAGAAGCTTTCTTAGAAACTTATTGGTGATGTGTGAATTCATCTCACAGAGTTACACGTATGTTTCGTGGAGCAGTCCATTAACACTGTCTTTGGGGAAACTGAGAAGGGCTTCCTTGGATCGCATTGAGGCCTACGCTGATAAAGGAAATTTCATCAGTTCAAAACGTGAAAGAATCTTTCTGAGAAACTTCTTTCTGATCAATGAGTTCAACCCACAGACTTACAACATAGACCTCAGGAAGCAGTCTGCTAAAACTCTTTATGTGGAAACCTCAAAGTCACATTTGGTAGAGCATAGGGGCCCATGGAGAAAAAGGAAATGTCCTCATGTAATAACCAGACAGAAGCTTTCTGAGAGATTGCTTTCCGATGTGCAATTTCATCACACAGATTTCCATCCTTCCCTTCTTGTAACAGTTTGCTAACACGGTTATCGTGGATTCTGCAAAGTCATATTTCGGACCTCTTTGAGGGGTATGGTGAAAAAGGAAATATCCTCAGATCAAAACTGCAAAAAAGCCTTCTGAGAAACAGCATTGCCATGTGTGAATGTAACTCACAGAGTTACACGTTTCTCTTCAGTGATCAGTTTGTTAACACAGTATTCTGGAAATCTGCAATTGGTTAATTCATTGCACAATGAAGCTTACGGTGACACAGGAAATATCCTCAGATGAAAACTAGAAAGAAGCTTTCTTAGAAACTTCTTGGTGATGTGTGAGTTCATCTCACAGAGTTACACTTACGATTCGTGGAGCAGTCCACTAACACTGTCATTGAGGAAACTGAGAAGGGCTTCTTTGGATCACTTTGAGGCCTACGCTGATAGAGGAAATTTCATCAGTTCAATACGTGAAAGAAGCTTTCTGAGAAACTTCTTTCTGATCAGTGAGTTCGCCTCACAGACTTACAACATAGACCTCAGGAAGCAGTTGGCTAACACTCTTTTCCTAGATACTGCAAAGTCATATTTGGGAGCCCTTAGGGGCCCATGGTGAAAACAGAAATATCCTCATATAATAACTAGAGAGAAGCTTTCTGAGAGATTGCTTTCTGATGTGTGACTTCATCACACAGAGTTCCATCCTTCCCTTCTTGGAACAGTTTGCTAACACTGTTGTCGCGGCTTTGCAAAGTGACATTTGGGAGCCCATAGTGGCCCATGGTGAAAAAAGAAGTATCCCAATAAGAACTAGAGAGTAAATTTCTGAGAGATTGCTTTCTGATATGTGACTTCATCACACAGAGTTCCACCCTTCCCTTCTTGGAACAGTTTGCTAACACTGTTGTCGTGGATTCTGCAAAGTGATATTTGGGAGCCCATAGCAGCTCAGGGTGAAAAAGGAAGTATCCTCACATAAGAACTAGAGACAAGCTTTCTGAGAGATTGCTTTCTGATATGTGACTTCATCACACAGAGTTCCACCCTTCCCTTCTTGGAACAGTTTGTTAACACTGTTGTCGTGGATTCTGCAAAGTGATATTTGGGAGCTCATTAAGGGCTATGGTGAAAAAGGAAATATCCTCAGATTAAAAGTGGAAAGAAGCCTTCTGAGAAACTGCATTGCCATGTGTGAATGCTACTCACCGAGTTACACGTTTCTCTTCAGTGATCAGTTTGTTAACACAGTTTTCTGGAAATCTGCAATTAGATACTTCACAGCGCAAGGAATCTTCCGGTGACAAGGGAAATGTCCTCAGATGAAAACTAGAAAGAAGTTATTTGAGAAACTTCGTGGTGATGTGTGAATTCATCTCACAGAGTTACACTTATGTTTCTTTGAGCAGTGCATTAACACTTTCCTTGAGGAACCTGAGAAGGGCATCATTGGAACGCATTGAGGCCTACACTGATAAAGGAAATTTCATCAGTTCACAACGTGAAAGAAGCTTTCTGAGAAACTTCTTTCTGATCAGTGAGTTCATCTCACAGACTTAAACGTAGACCTCAGGAAGCAGTTTGCTAACACTCTTCTCGTGGAAACTGCAAAATGATATTTGGGAGCCCATAGGGACCCATGGTGAAAAAGGAAATATCGTAACAGAATAACTAGAAGGAAGCTTTCTGAGAGATTGCTGTCTCATGTGCGACTTCATCACACCGAGTTTCAGCCTTCCCTTCTTGTTACAGTTTGCTAACACTGTTGTCGTGGATACTGCAAAATGACATTGGGGAACTCATTGAGGGCTAAGGTGAAAAAGGAAATATCCTCAGATTAAAACTGGAAAGAAGAATTCTGAGAAACTGCTTTGGCATGTGTCAATGCAACTCACAGAGTTTCACGTTTCTCTTCAGTGATCAGGTTGATAACACAGTTTTCTGCAAATCTGCAATTAGATACTTCAAAGCACAATGAATCTTACGGTGACAAAGGAAATTTCCTCAGATGATATCTAGAAAGAAGCTTTCTTAGAAACTTCTTGGTGATGTGTGAAGTCATCTCACAGACTTACACATATGTTTCCTGGAGCAGTCCATACACACTGTCTTTGAGGAAGCTGAGAAGGGCATCTTTGGATCGCATTGAGGCCTACGCTGATAAAGGAAATTTCGTCAGTTCAAAACGTGAGAGAAGCTTTCTGAGAAACTTCTTTCGAATCAGTGAGTTCATCTCACATGCTTACAACATAGACCTCAGGAAGCAGTTTGCTAACACTCTTTTCCTGGAAACTGCAAAGTCATATTTGGCAGCCCATAGGGGCCCATGGTGAAAAAGGAAATATCCTCACATAATAACTAGAGAGAAGCTTTCTGAGAGATTGCCTTCTGATGTGTGACTTCATCACACAGAGTTCCACCCTTCCCTTCTTGGAACTGTTTGCTAACACTGTTGTCATGGATTCTGCAAAGTGATATTTCGGAGCTCTTTGAGGGCTATGGTGAAAAAGGAAATATACTCAGATTAAAACTGGAAGGAAGCCTTCTGAGAATCTGCATTGCCATGTGTGAATGCAACTCACAGAGTTACACGTTTCTCGTCAGTGATGAGTTTGTTAACACAGTTTTCTGGAAATCTGCAATTAGATACTTCATAGCGCTATGAAGCTTACAGTGACAAAGGAAATATCCTCAGATGAAAACAAGAAAGAAGCTTTCTTAGAAACTTCCTGGTAATGTGTGAATTCATCTCACAGAGTTACACTTATGTTTCGGGGAGCAGTCCATCAACACTGTCTTTGAGGAAATTCAGAAGGACTTCTTTGGATCGCATTGAGGCCTACGCTGATAAAGGTAATTTCATGAGTTCAAAACGTGAAAGAAGCTTTCTGAGAAAGTTCTTTCTGATCAGTGAGTTCATCTCACAGACTTACAACATAGATCTCAGGAAGCAGTTTGCTGACACTCTTTTCGTGGAAAATGCAAAGTCATATTTGGGAGCCCATAGGGGCTCATGGTGAAAAAGGAAATATCCTCACATAATAACTAGAGAGAAGCTTTCTGCGAGATGCTTTCCGATGTGTGAGTTCATCACACAGAGGTCCACCCTTCCCTTCTTGGAACAGTTTGCTAACACTGTTGTCCTGAATTCTGCAAAGTGATATTTGGGAAAACATAGCGGCTCATGGTGAAAAAAGAAGTATACGCACATAAGAACTAGAGAGAAGCTTTCTGAGAGATTGCTTTCTGATGTGTGACTTCATCACACAGAGTTCCACCCTTCCCTTCTTGGAACAGTTTGCTAACACTGTTGTCGTGGATTTTGCAGAGCGACGTTTGGGAGCCCATAGGGGACCATGGTGAAAAAAGAAGTATCCTCACATAAGAAGTAGAGAGACGCTTTCTGAGAGATTGCTTTCTAATATGTGACTTCATCACACAGAGTTCCACCCTTACCTTCTTGGAACTGTTTGCTAACACTGTTGTCGTGGATTCTGCAAAGTGATATTCCGGAGCTGTTTGAGGGCTATGGTGAAAAAGGAAATATCCTCAGATTCAAACTGGAAAGAAGCCTTCTGAGAAACTGAATTGCCATCTGTGAAAGCAAATCAGAGAGTTACACGTTTCTCTTCAGTGATCAGTTTGTTAACACCGTTTACTTGAAATGTGAAATTAGATACTTCATAGAGCAATGAAGCTTATGGTGACAAAGGAAATATCCTCAGATGAAAACGAGAAAGAAGCTTTCTTAGCAACTTCTTGGTGATGTGTGAATTCATCTCATGGAGTTACACTTACGTATCGTGGAGCAGTCCATTAACACTGTCTTTGAGGAAGCTGAGAAGGGTTTATTTGGATCGCTTTGAGGCCTATGCTGATAAAGGAAATTTCATCAGGTAAAACGTGAAAGAAGCTTTCTGAGAAAATTCTTTCTGATCAGTGAGTTCATCTCACAGACTTACAACATAGACCTCAGGAAGCAGTTTGCTAACACTATTTTCATGGAAACTGCAAATCATATTTGGGAGCCCATAGGGGCCCATGGTGAAAAGGAAATATAGTCACATAGTAACTAGAGAGAAGCTTTCTAAGAGATTGCTTTCTGATGTGTGACTTCATCACACAGAGTTCCACCTTTCCCTTCTTGGAACAGTTTGCTAACACTGTTGTCGTGGTTTCTGCAAAGTGATATTTCGGAGCTCATTGAGGGCTATGGTGAAAAAGGAAATATCCTCAGATTAAAACTGGAAAGAAGCCTTCTGAGAAACTGCATTGCCATATGTGAATGCAAATCACAGAGTAACACGTTTCTCTTCAGTCATCAGTTTGTTAACACAGTTTTCTGGAAATCTGAAATTAGATACTTCATAGTGCAATGAAACTCATGGTAACAAAGGAAATATCCTCAGATGAAAACAAGAAAGAAGCTTTCTTAAAAACTTCTTGGTGATGTGTGAATTATTCTCACAGAGTGACATTTATGTTTCGTGGAATAGGCCATTAACACTGTCTTTGAGGAAGCTGAGAATGGTTTATTTGGATCGCTTTGAGGCCTATGCTGATAAAGGAAATTTCATCAGGTCAAAAAGTGAAAGAAGCTTTCTGAGAAAATTCTTTCTGATCAGTGACTTCATCTCACAGACTTACAACATAGACCTCAGGAAGCAGTTTGCTAACACTCTTTTCGTGGAAACTGCAAAGTCATATTTGGGAGCCAATAGGGGCCCATGGTGAAAAAGGAAATATCCTCACATAATAACTAGAGAGAAGCTTTCTCAGAGATTGCTTTCTGATGTGTGACTTCATCACACAGAGTTCCACCCTTCCCTTCTTGGAACAGTTTGCTAACACTGTTGTCGTGGATTCTGCAAAGTGATATTCCAGAGCTGTTTGAGGGGAATGGTGAAAAAGGAAATATCCTCAGATTCAAACTGGAAAGAAGCCTTCTGAGAAACTGCATTGCCAAGTGTTAATGCAACTCACACAGTTACACGTTTCTCTTCAGTGATCAGTTTGATAACAGAGTTTTCTGGAAATCTGCAATTAGATACTTCATAGCGCAATGAACCTTATGGTGACAAACGAAATATCATCAGATGAAAACCAGAAAGAAGCTTTCTTAGAAACTTCTTGGTGATGTGTGAATTCATCTCACAGAGTTACACTTATGTTTCATGAAGCAGTCCATTAACACTGTCTTTGAGGGACCTGAGAAGGGCTTCTTTGGATCGCATTGAGGCCTACGCTGATAAAGGAAATTTCATCAGTTCAAAACGTGAAAGAAGCTTTCTGAGAAACTTCTTTCTGATCAGTGAATTCATCTCACAGACTTACAACTTAGATGTCAGGAAGCGGTTGCTAACACTCTTTTAGTGGAAACTGCAAAGTCCTATTTGGGAGCCAATATGGGCCCATGGCGAAAAAGGAAATATCCTCACCTAATAACTAGAAGAAGCTTTCTGAGACATTGCTTTCTGATGTGTGACTTCATCACACGGAGTTCCACCCTTCCCTTCTTGGAACAGTTTGCTAACACTGTTGTCATGGATTCGCAAAGTGATATTTGGGAGCCCATAGAGGTCCATTCTGTAAAAAGAAGTATCTTCACATAAGAACTAGAGAGAAGCTTTCTGAGAGTTTGATTTCTGTTATGTGACTTCATCACCAGAGTTCCACCTTTCCCTTCTTGGAACAGTTTGCTAACACTGTTGTCGTGGATTCTGCCAAATTGATATTTGGGAGCTCATTGAGGCCTATGGTGAAAAAGGAAATATCCTCAGATTAAAACTGCAAAGAAGCCTTCTGAGAAACTGCATTGCCATGGGTGAATGCAACTCACAGAGTTACACGTTTCTCTTCAGTGATCAGTTTGTTAACAACCAGTTTCTGGAAACTGCAATTAGAAAATTGCGCAATGAAGCTTACGGAGACAAGGAAATATCCTCAGATGAAAACTAGAAAGAAGCTTTCTTAGAAACTTTGGTGATGTGTGAATTCATTCATAGAGTGACACTTATGTTTCGTGGAGCAGTCCGTTAACACTGTCTTTGAGGAACCTGAACCTGCGACGGGCTTCCTTGGATCGCTGAGGCCTACGCTGATAAGGAAATTTCAATCAGTTCAAATCGTGACAGAAGCTTCTGAGAAACTTGGCTGTTCTGATCATGGAGGTTCGCCTCACAGAATTACAACCATAGAGACCCGGAGCAGTTGGCTAACATTCTTTTCGCTAGGAATCTGCAAAGTCAATATTTGGGAGCCATTGGGCCCAGTGTGACAAACCAGGAATCATCCTCGCATATAATACAGAGAGAACTTTCTGAGAGATTGACTGTTCTGAGTGTGACTCATCACAGAGGTCATCACCCTTGCCTTCTTGGAACGTTGTGCTAACACGTGTTCGGGTCTGTGCAAAGTGATCATTTGGGTAGCGCACATGAGGGCCCATGGTGAAAAGGAATGTATCCTCACAAGAACTACAGAGAATTTCTGCAAAGATGGCTTTTCGGATATGTGACTTCATCACAGATTTCCACACTTCCTCTTGGATCCTGTTGTGCAACACTGTTGGTCGTGGATTCTGCAAAGAGTTACTTGGGAGCTCATAGGCTAGGGTTGAAAAAGGAATAATCCTCAATAATAACTAAGAGACGCGTCTGAAGGTACCCTGCATTGCCATGTTGAATGCACTCACAGAGTACACGTTTTCTTCCCCCCCAAAGGAATCAGTTGGTAAACACAGTTTCTGGAAATTTTGCCATTTGCGTATTTAATAGCGCAATGAACCTTACGGTGACAAAGGAAATATTCCACAGATGAAAACTAGAAAGAAAGCTTTCTTCAACTTCTTTGTGATGTGTGATTTCATTCACAGAGTCACACTTATATTTCGTGGAGAGCAGCTCCCATTAAACATCTGACTTTGAAGGAAGCTGAGAGGGCTTCTTGGATCGCATTGAGGCCAAGGCTGATAAGGAAATTTCATCCGTTCAAAACGGAAACAGCTTTCTGAGAAACTCCTTCTGATCGTGAGTTCATATCACAGACTAAACTTAGGACTTTCAGGAAGCAGTTTGCTAAACACTCTTTTCGTGGAATCGGAAAGTGCATTGGGTAGCCCTAGGGGCCCATGGTGAAAAGGAAATGTCCCACCTAATAACTACAGAGGCACTTATTGAGAGCTTGCTTTCTGATGTTTGACTTCATCACACAGAGTTCCACCCTTCCCTTCTTGGAACAGTTTGCTAACACTGTTCTCGTGGATTCTGCAAAGGTATATTTGGGAGCTCATTGAGGGCTAGGGTGAAAAAGGAATTATCCTCACATAACAACTAAAGAGAAGCTTTCTGAGAAACTGCATTGCCATGTGTGAATGCAACTCACAGAGTTACACGTTTCTCTTCAGTGATCAGTTTGTTAACACAGTTTTCTGGAAATCTGCA
>NC_044553.1:166113167-166135050 GCF_007565055.1 Rhinopithecus roxellana
CCTCAAGAAGCAGTTTGCTAACACTCTTTTCGTGGAATCTGAAAGTGATATTTGGTAGCCCATAGGGTCCCATGGTGAAAAAGGAAATGTCCTTACATATTAACTACAGAGAAACTTTCTGAGAGATTGCTTTCTGATGTGTGACTTCATCACACAGAGTTCCAACCTTCCCTTCTTGGAACAGTTTGCTAACAGTTGATTTGTCGTGGATTCTGCAAAGGTATATTGGGAGCCCATTGAGGGCTTGGGTGAAAAAGGAATTATCCTCACATAATAATTAAGAGAAGCTTTCTGAGAAACTGCATGGCCATGTGTGAATGCAACTCACAGAGTTACACGTTTCTCTTCAGTGATCAGTCTGTTAACACAGTTTTCTGGAAATCTGCAATTTGGTATTTGGCAGCGCATATGAACCTTACGGTGACAAAGGGAAATATCCACAGATGAAACTAGAAAGCAGCTTTCTTAGAAACTTCTTGGTGATGTGTGAATTCATCTCACAGAGTTACACTTATGTTTCGTGGAGCAGTCAATTAACACTGTCTTTTCAGGAAGCTGAGAAGGGCTTCCTTGGATCGCATTGCGGCCTTACGATGATAAAAGAAATTTTCATCCGTTCAAAACGTGAAAGAAGCTTTCTGAGAAACTTCTTTCTGATCTGTGAATTCATCTCACAGAGTTACAACCTATGCCTCAAGAAGTAGTTTGCTAACACTGTTTCGTGGAATTCTGGAAAGTGATATTTGGTAGCCCATCGGGTCCTATGTTGAAAAAGGAATTGTCCTCACATAATAACTACAGAGAAACTTTCTGAGAGATTGCTTCTGTGTGTGACTTCATCACACAGAGTTCCACCCGTCCCTTCTTGGAACAGTTTGCTAACAGTGTTGTCGTGGATTCTGCAAAGGTATATTTGGGAGCCCATTGAGGGCTTGGGTGAAAAAGGAATTATCCCCACAGAATAACTAAGGAGAAGCTTTCTGAGAAACTGCATTGCCATGTGTGAATGCAACTCACAGAGTTATACGTTACTCTTCAGTTATCATTTTGTTAACACAGTTTTCCGGAAATCTGCAATTTGGCATTTCATAGCGCAATGAACCTTACGGTGACAAAGGAAATATCCACAGATGAAAACTAGAAAGAAGCTTTCTTAGAAACTTCTTGGTGATGTGTGAATTCATCTCACAGAGTTACACTTATGTTTCGTTGAGCAGTCAATTAACACTGACTTTGAGGAAGCTGAGAAGGGCTTCCTCGGATCGCATTGAGGCCTACGATGATAAAAGAAATTTCATCCCTTCAAAATGTGAAAGAAGCTTTCTGAGAAACTTCTTTCTGATCTGTGTATTCATCTCAGAGAGTTACAAACTATGTCTCAAGAAGCAGTTTGCTACCACTTTCTTCGTGGAATCTGGAAAGTGATATTTGGTAGCCCGTAGGGGCCCATGGTGAAAAAGGAAATGTCCTCACATAATAACTGCAGAGAAACTTTCTGAGAGATTTCTTTCTGATGTGTGACTTCATCACACAGAGTTCCACTCTTCCCTTCTTGGAACAGGTGCTAACACTGTTGTCGTGGATTCTGCAAAGGTATATTTGGGAGCTCATTGAGGGCTACGGTCAAAAAGGAATTTTCCTCACATAATAATTAAGAGAATCTTTCCGAGAAATCTGCATTGCCATGTGTGAATGCAACTCACAGAGTTACACGTTTCTCTTCAGTGATCAGTTTGCTAACACAGTTTTCTGGAAATCTGCAATTTGGTATTTCATAGCGCAATGAACCTTACGGTGACAAAGGAAATATCCACAGATGAAAACTAGAAAGAAGCTTTCTTAGACATTTCTTGGTGATGTGTGAATTCATCTCACAGAGTTACACTTACGTTTCGTGGAGCAGTCCTTTAACACTGTCTTTGAGGAATCTGAGAAGGGCTTCTTTGGATCGCATTGAGGCCCACGCTGTTAAACGAAATTTCATCCCGTCAAAACGTGAAAGAAGCTTTCTGAGAAACTTCTTTCTGATCTGTGAATTCATCTCACAGAGTTACAACCTATGCCTCAAGAAGCACTTTGCGAACACTCTTTTCGTGGAATCTGGAAAGTGATATTTGGTAGCCCAAAGGGGCCCATGGGGAGAAAGGAAATGTCCTCACATAATAACTACAGGGAAAATTTCTGAGAGATTGCTTTCTGATGTGTGACTTCACAGACAGAGTTCCACCCTTCCCTTCTTGGAACAGTTTGCTAACACTGTTCTCATGGATTCTGCAAAGGTATATTTGGGAGCTCATTGAGGGCTAGGGTGAAAAAGGAATTATCCTCACAGAATAACTAAAGAGAAGCTTTCCGAGAAACTGCATTGCCCTGTGGGAATGCAACTCACAGAGTTACACGTTTCTCTTCAGTGATCAGTTTGTTAACAGTTTTCTGGAAATCGGCAATTTGGTATTTCATAGCGTAATGAACCTTACGTTTACAAAGGAAATATCCACAGATGAAAACTGTAAAGAAGCCTTCTTAGAAACTTCTTTGTGAGGTGTGAATTCACCGCACAGAGTTACACTTATGTTTCGTGGAGCAGTCCATTAACACTGTCTTTGAGGCAGCTGAGAAGGGCTTCCTTGGATCGCATTGTGGCCTACGCTGATAAAGGAAATTTCATCCGTTCAAAACGTGTAAGAGGCTTTCTGAGAAACTTCTTTCTGATCTGTGAATTCATCTCACAGAGTTACAACCTATGCCTCAAGAAGAAGTTTGCTAACACTCTTTTCGTGGAATCTGGAAAGTGATATTTGGTAGCCCTTAGGGGCCCATGGTGAAAAAGGAAATGTCCTCACATAATAACTACAGAGAAACTTTCTGAGAGAGTGCTTTCTGATGTGTGACTTCATCACAGAGAATTCCACCCTTCCCTTCTTGGAACAGTTTGCTAACACTGTCCTCGTGAAATTTGCAATGGTATATTTGGGAACTCATTGAGGGCTAGGGTGAAACAGGAATTATCCTCACAGAATTACTAAGGAGAAGCTTTCCGAGTAACTGCATTGCCATGTGTGAATGCAACTCACAGAGTTACACGTTTCTCTTCAGTGATCAGTTTGTTAACACAGTTTTCTGAAAATCTGCAATTTGGTATTTCATAGCGCAATGAACCTTACGGTGTGAAAGGAAATATCCACAGATGAAAACTGGAAAGAAGCTTTCTTAGAGACTTCTTGGTGATGTGTGAATTCATCTCACAGAGTTATACTTATGTTTCGTGGAGGAGTCCATTAACAGTGTCTTTGAGGAAGCTGAGAAGGGCTTCCTTGGATCGCATTGAGGCCTACGCTGATCAAGGAAATTTCATCCGTTCAACACGTGGAAGAAGCTTTCTGAGAAACTTCTTTCTGATCTGTGAATTCATCTCACAGAGTTACAACCTATGCCTCAAGAAGTAGTTTGCAAACTCCGTTTTCGTGGCATCTGGAAAGTGATATTTGGTAGCCCATCGGGTCCCATGGTGAAAAAGGAAATGTCCTCACATAATAACTACAGAGAAAGTTTCTGAGAGATTGCATTCTGATGTGTGACTTCATCACACAGAGTTCCACCCGTCCCTTCTTGGAACAGTTTGCTAACAGTGTTGTCGTGGATTCTGCAAAGATATCTTTGGGAGCTCATTGAGGGCGAGGGTGAAAAAGGAATTATCCCCACAGAATAACTAAAGAGAAGCTTTCTGAGAAACTGCATTGCCATGTGTGAATGCAACTCACAGAGTTACACGTTTCTCGTCAGTGATCAGTTTGTTAACACAGTTTTCTGGAAATCTGCAATTTGGTATTGCATAGCGCAATGAACCTTACGGTGACAAAGGAAATATCCACAGATGAAAACTAGAAAGAAGCTTTCTTAGAAACTTCTTGGTGAGATGTGAATTCATCTCACAGAGTTACACTTATGTTTCGTGGAACAGTCCATTAACACTGTCTTTCAGGAAGTTGAGAAGGACTTCCTTGGATCGCATTGCGGCCTATGCTGATAAAGGAAATTTCATCCGTTCAAAACGTGAAAGAAGCTTTCTGAGAAACTTCTTTCTGATCTGTGAATTCATCTCACAGAGTTACAACCTATGCCTCAAGAAATAGTTTGCTAACACTCTTTTCGTGGAATCTGGAAAGTGATATTTGGTAGCCCATCGGGTCCTATGGTGAAAAAGGAAATGTCCTCACATAATAACTACAGAGAAACTTTCTGACAGATTGCTTTCTGATGTGTGACTTCATCACACAGAGTTCCACCCGTCCCTTCTTGGAACAGTTTGCTAACAGTGTTGTCGTGGATTCTGCAAAGATATCTTTGGGAGCTCATTGAGGGCGAGGGTGAAAAAGGAATTATCCCCACAGAATAACTAAGGAGAAGCTTTCTGAGAAACTGCATTGCCATGTGTGAATGCAACTCACAGAGTTACACGTTTCTCGTCAGTGATCAGTTTGTTAACACAGTTTTCTGGAAATCTGCAATTTGGTATTGCATAGCGCAATGAACCTTACGGTGACAAAGGAAATATCCACAGATGAAAACTACAAAGAAGCTTTATTAGAAACTTCTTGGTGAGATGTGAATTCATCTCACAGAGTTACACTTATGTTTCGTGGAACAGTCCATTAACACTGTCTTTCAGGAAGTTGAGAAGGACTTCCTTGGATCGCATTGCGGCCTATGCTGATAAAGGAAATTTCATCCGTTCAAAACGTGAAAGAAGCTTTCTGAGAAACTTCTTTCTGATCTGTGAATTCATCTCACAGAGTTACAACCTATGCCTCAAGAAGTAGTTTGCAAACTCTGTTTTCGTGGCATCTGGAAAGTGATATTTGGTAGCCCATCGGGTCCCATGGTGAAAAAGGAAATGTCCTCACATAATAACTACAGAGAAAGTTTCTGAGAGATTGCATTCTGATGTGTGACTTCATCACACAGAGTTCCACCCGTCCCTTCTTGGAACAGTTTGCTAACAGTGTTGTCGTGGATTCTGCAAAGATATCTTTGGGAGCTCATTGAGGGCGAGGGTGAAAAAGGAATTATCCCCACAGAATAACTAAAGAGAAGCTTTCTGAGAAACTGCATTGCCATGTGTGAATGCAACTCACAGAGTTACACGTTTCTCGTCAGTGATCAGTTTGTTAACACAGTTTTCTGGAAATCTGCAATTTGGTATTGCATAGCGCAATGAACCTTACGGTGACAAAGGAAATATCCACAGATGAAAACTAGAAAGAAGCTTTCTTAGAAACTTCTTGGTGATGTGTGAATTCATCTCACAGAGTTACACTTATGTTTCGTGGAGCAGTCCATTAACACTGTCTTTGAGGAAGCTGAGAAGGGCTTCCTTGGATCGCATTGAGGCCTACGATGATAAAGGAAATTTCATCCCTTCAAAACGTGAAAGAAGCTTTCTGAGAAACTTATTTCTGATCTGTGTATTCATCTCACAGGGTTACAAACTATGTCTCAAGAAGCAGTTTGCTAACACTCTTTTCGTGGAATCTGGAAAGTGATATTTGGTAGCCCATAGGGGCCCATGGTGAAAAAGGAAATGTCCTCACATATTAACTACAGAGAAACTTTCTGAGATATTGCTTTCTGATGTGTGACTTCATCACACAGAGTTCCACCCTTGCCTTCTTGGAACAGTTTGCTAACACTGTTCTCGTGGGTTCTGCAAAGTTATATTTGGGATCTCATTGAGGGCTAGGGTGAAAAAGGAATTATCCTCAAATAATACCTAAAAGAAGCTTTCCGAGAAACCGCTTTGCCATGTGTGAATGCAACTCACAGAGTTACACGTTTCTCTTCAGTGATCAGTTTGTTAACACAGTTTTCGGAAATCGGCAATTTGGTATTTCATAGCGCAGTGAACCCTACGGTGACAAGGGAAATATCCACAGATGAAAACTAGAAAGAAGCTTTCTTAGAAACTTCTTGGTGATGTGTGAATTCATCTCACAGAGTTACACTTATGTTTCGTGGAGCAGTCCATTAACACTGTCTTTGAGGAAGCTGAGAAGGGCTTCCTTGGATCGCATTGAGGCCTACGCTGATAAAGGAAATTTCATCCGTTCAAAACGTGAAAGAAGCTTTCTGAGAAACTTCTTTCTCATCTGTGAATTCATCTCACAGAGTTAGAACCTATGCCTCCAGAAGTAGTTTGCGAACACTCTTTTCGTGGAATCCTGAAAGTGATATATGGTAGCCCAAAGGGGCCCATGGTGAAAAATGAAGTGTCCTCACATCATAACTACAGAGAAACTTTCTGAGAGATTGCTTTCTGATGTGTGACTTCATCACACAGAGTTCCACCCTTCCCTTCTTGGAACAGTTTGCTAACACGGTTCTCGTGGATTCTGCAAAGGTATATTTGGGAGCTCATTGAGGGCTAGGGTGAAAAAGGAATTATCCTCACATAATAACTAAAGACAAGCTTTCTGAGAAACTTCATTGCCATGTGTGAATGCAACTCACAGAGTTATAGGTTTCTCTTCAGTGATCAGTTTGTTAACGCGGTTTTCTGGAAAACTGCAATTTGGTATTTCATAGCGCAATGAACCTTACGGTGACAAAGGAAATATCCACAGATGAAAACTGGAAAGAAGCTTTCTTAGAAACTTCTTGGTGATGTGTGAATTCATCTCACAGAGTTACACTTATGTTTCGTGGAGCAGTCCATTAACACTGTCTTTGAGGAAGCTGAGAAGGGATTCCTTGGATCGCATTGAGGCCTACGCTGATAAAGGAAATTTCATCCGTTCAAAACGTGAAAGAAGCTTTCTGAGAAACTTCTTTCTCTTCTGTGAATTCATCTCACAGAGTTACAACCTATACATCCAGAAGCAGTTTGCTAACACTCTTTTCGTGGAATCTGGAAAGTGATATTTGGTAGCCCATAGGGGCCCATGGTGAAATAGGAAATGTACTCACATAATAACTACAGAGAAACTTTCTGAGAGATTGTTTTCTGACGTGTGACTTCATCACACAGAGTTCCACCCTTCCCTTCTTGGAACTGTTTGCTAACACTGTTCACGTGGATTCTGCAAAGATATATTTGGGAGCTCATTGAGGGCTAGGGTGAAAAAGGAATTATCCTCACATAACAACTATAGAGACGCTTTCTGAGAAACTGCATTGCCAAGTGTGAATGCAACTCACAGAGTTACACGTTCCTCTTCAGTGATCAGTTTTTTAACACAGTTTTCTGGAAATCTGCGATTTGGTATTTCATAGTGCAATGAACCTTACGGTGACAAAGGAAATACGCACAGATGAAAACTCGAAAGAAGCTTTCTCAGAAACTTCTTGGTGTTGCGTGAATTCATCTCACAGAGTTACACTTATGTTTCGTGGAGCAGTCCATTAACACTGTCTTTGAGGCAGCTGAGAAGGGCTTCCTTGGATCGCATTGAGGCCTACGCTGATAAAGTACATTTCATCCGTTCAAAACGTGAAAGAAGCTTTCTGAGAAACTTCTTTCTGATCTGTGAATTCATCTCACAGGGTTACAACCTATGCCTCAAGAAGCAGTTTGCTAAATCTCTTTTTCTGGAATCTGGAAAGTGATATTTGGTAGACCAAAGGGGTCCATGGTGAAAAAGGAAATGTCCTCACATAATAACTACAGAGAAACTTTCTGAGAGATTGCTTTCTGAAGTGTGACTTCATCACACAGAGTTCCCCCCTTCCCTTCTTGGAACAATTTGCTAACACTGTTCTCGTGGATTCTGCAAAGGTATATTTGGGACCTCATTGAGGGCTAGGGTGAAAAAGGAATTATCCTCACAAAACAACTAAAGAGAAGCTTTCTGAGAAACTGCATTGCCATGTGTGAATGCAACTCACAGAGTTACACGTTTCTCTTCAGTGATCAGTTTGTTAACACAGTTTTCTGGACATCTGCAAGTTGGTATTTCATAGCGCAATGAACCTGACGGTGACAAAGGAAGTATCCACAGATGAAAACTAGAAAGAAGCTTTCTTAGAAACTTCTTTGTGATGTGTGAATTCATCTCACAGAGTTACAATTATGTTTCGTGGAGCAGTAAATTAACTCTGTCTTTGAGGAAGCTGAGAAAGGCTTCCTTGGATCGCATCGAGGCCTACCCTGATAAAGGACATTTCATCCGTTCAAAACGTGAAAGAAGCTTTCTGAGAAACTTCTTTCTGATCTGTGAATTCATCTCACAGAGTTACAACCTATGCCTCAAGAAGCAGTTTGCTAACACTCTTTTCGTAGGATCTGGAAAGTGATATTTGGTAGCCCGTAGGGGCCCAAGGTGAAAAAGGAAATGTCCTCACATAATAACTACAGAGAAACTTTCTGAGAGATTGCTTTCTGATGTGTGACTTCATCACACAGAGTTCCACACTTCCCTTCTTGGAACAGTTTGCTAAGACTCTTCTCGTGGATTCTTCAAAGGTATATTTGGAAGCTCATTGAGGGTTATGGTGAAAAAGGAATTATCCTCACATAACAACTAAAAAGAAGCTTTCCGAGAAACTGCATTGCCATGTGTGAATGCAACTCACAGAGTTGCAAGTTTCTCTTCAGTGATCAGTTTGTTAACACAGTTTTCTGGAAATCTGCAATTTGGTATTTCATAGCGCAATGAACCTGACGGTGACAAAGGATATATCCACAGATGAAACCTGAAAGAAGCTTTCTTAGAAACTTCTTGGTGATGTGTGAATTCATCTCACAGAGTTACACTTATGTTTCGTGGAGCAGTAAATTGACACTGTCTTTGAGGAAGCTGAGAAGGGCTTCCTTGGATCGCATCGAGGCCTACCCTGATAAAGGACATTTCATCCGTTCAAAACGTGAAAGAAGCTTTCTGAGAAACTTCTTTCTGATCTGTGAATTCATCTCTCAGAGTTACAACCTATGCCTCAAGAAGCAGTTTGCTAACACTCTTTTCGTGGAATCTGGAAAGTGATATTTGGTAGCATATAGGGGACCATGTTGTTAAAGTAAATGTCCTCACATAATAACTACAGAGAAACTTTCTGAGAGATTGCTTTCTGATGTGTGACTTCATCACACAGAGTTCCTCCCTTCCCTTCTTGGACAGTTTGCTAACACTGTTCTCGTGGATTCTGCAAATATATTTGGGAGCTCATTGAGGCCTAGGGTGAAAAAGGAATTATCCTCACATAATACCTAAAGAGAAGCTATCTGAGAAACTGCATTGCTATGTGTGAATGCACCTCACAGAGTTACACGTTTCTCTTCAGTGATCAGTTTGTTAACACAGTTTTCTGGAAATCTGCAATTTGGTATTTCATAGCGCAATGAAGCGTACGGTGACAAAGGAAATATCTACAGGTGAAAATGAGAAAGAAGCTTTCCTAGAAACTTCTTGGTGATGTGTGAATTCATCTCACAGAGTTACACTTATGTTTCGTGGAGCAGTCCATTAACACTGTCTTTGAGGAAGCTGAGAAAGGCTTCCTTGGATCGCATTGAGGCCTAGTCTGATAAAGGAAATTTCATCCGTTCAAAACGTGAAAGAAGCTTTCTGAGAAACTTCTTTCTGATCTGTGAATTCATTTCACAGTGTTACAACCTATGCCTCAAGAAGTATTTTGCCAACACTCGTTTCGTGGAAACTGGAAAGTGATATTTGGTAGCCCATAGGGGCCCATGGTGAAAAAGGAAATGTCCTCACATAATAACTACAGAGAAACTTTCTGAGAGATTGCTTTCTGATGTGTGACTTCATCACACAGAGTTCCAACCTTCCCTTCTTGGAACAGTTTGCTAACACTGTTCTCGTGGATTCTGCAAAGGTATATATGGGAGCTCATTGAGGGCTAGGGAGTAAAAGGCATTTTCCTCACATAATAACTAAAGAGAAGCTATCTGAGAAACTGCATTGCCATGTGTGAATGCAACTCACAGAGTTACACGTTTCTCTTCAGTGATCAGACTGTTAACAGATTTTTCTGGAAATCTGCAATTTGGTACTTCATAGCGCAATGAACCTTACGGTGACAAAGGAATTATCCACAGATGAAAACTAGAAAGAAACTTTCACAGAGACTTCTTGGTGATGTGTGCATTCATCTCACAGAGTTACACTTATGTATCGTGGAGCAGTCCATTAACACTGTCTTCGAGGAAGCTGAGAATGGCTTAATTGGATCGCATTGAGGCCTAAGCTGATAAAGGATTTTTCATCCGTTCAAAACGTGAAAGAAGCTTTCTGAGAAACTTCTTTCTGATCTGTGAATTCATCTCACAGAGTTACAACCTATGCCTCAAGAATCAGTTTGCTAACACTCTTTTCGTGGAATCTAGAAAGTGATATTTGGTAGCCCGTAGGGGACCACGGTGAAAAAGGAAATGTCCTCACATAATAACTACAGAGAAACTTTCTGAGAGATTGCATTCTGATGTGTGACTTCATCAGAGAGAGTTCCACCCTTTCCTTCTTGGAACTGTTTGCTAACACTGTTCTCGTAGATTCTGCAAAGGTATATTTGGGAGCTCATTGAGGGCTAGGGTGAAAAAGCAATTATCCTCACATAACAACTAAAGAGAAACTTTCTGAGAAACTGCTTTGCCATGTGTGAATGCAACTCAAAGAGTTACACGTTTCTCTTCAGTGATCTGTTTGCTAACACAGTTTTCTGGAAATCTGCAATTTGGTATTTCATAGCGCTATGAACCTTACGGTGACAAAGGAAATATCCAGAGATGAAAACGGGAAAGAATCATTCTTAGAAACTTCTTGGTGATGTGTGAATTCATCTCACAGAGTTGCACTTATGTTTCGTGGAGTAGTCCATTAACACTGTCTTTGAGGAAGCTGAGAAGGCTCCTTGGATCGCATTGAGGCCTACGCTGATAAAGGAAATTTCATCATTCAAAACGTGAAAGAAGCTTTCTGAGAAAGTTCTTTCTGATCTGTGAATACTTCTCACAGAGTTACAACCTATGCCTCAAGAAGCAGTTTGCTAACACTCTTTTCGTGGAATCTGGAAAGTGATATTTGGTAGCCCATAGCGGCCATGGTGAAAAAGGAAATGTCCTCACATAATAACTACACAGAAAATTTCTGAGAGATTGCTTTCCGATGTGTGACTTCATCACACAGAGTCCCACCCATCCCTTCTTGGAACAGTTTGCTAACACTCTTCTCGTGGATTCTGAAAAGGTATATTTGGGAGCTCATTGAGGGCTATGGTGAAAAAGGAATTATCCTCACAGAATAACTAAAGAGAAGCTTTCTGAGAAACCGCATTGCCATGTGTGAATGCAACTCACAGAGTTACACGTTTCTCTTCAGTGATCAGTTTGTTAACACAGTTTTCTGGAAATCTGCAATGTGGTATTTCATAGCGCTATGAAACTTACAGTGACAAAGGAAATATCCACAGATGAAAACTGGAAAGAAGCATTCTTAGAAACTTTTTGGTGATGTGTGAATTCATCTCACAGAGTTGCACATACGTTTCATGGAGCAGTCCATTAACACTGTCTTTGAGGAAGCAGAGAAGGGCTTCCTTGGATCGCACTGAGGCCTACGCTGATAAAGGGAATTTCATCCATTCAAAACGTTAAAGAAGCTTTCTGAGAAACTTCTTTCTGATCTGTGAATACATCTCACAGAGTTACAACCTATGCCTCAAGTAGCAGTTTGCTAACACTCTTTTCGTGGAATCTGGAAAATGATATTTGGTAGCCCTTAGGGGCCCATGGTGAAAAAGGAAATGTCCTCACATAATAACTACAGAGAAACTTTCTGAGAGATTGCTTTCTGATATGTGACTTTATCACAGAGAGTTCCACCCTGCCCTTCTTGGAACAGTTTGCGAGCACTGTTCTCGTGGATTCTGCAAAGGTATATTTGGAGCTCATTGAGGGCTAGGGTGAAAAAGGAATTATCCTCACATAATAACTAAAGAGAAGCTGTCTGAGAAACTGCATTGCCATGTGTGAATGCAACTCACAGAGTTACACGTTTCTCTTCAGTGATCAGTTTGTTAACACAGTTTTCTGGAAATCTGCAATTTGGTATTTCATAGCGCAATGAACCTTACGGTCACAAAGGAATATCCACAGATGAAAACTAGCAGGAAGCTTTCTTAGAAACTTCTTGGAGAGGTGTGAATTCATCTCACAGAGTTACACTTATGTTTCGTGGAGCAGTCCATTAACACTGTCTTTGAGGAAGCTAGGAAGGGCTTCCTTGGATCGCCTTGAGGCCTAGGCTGATAAAGGAAATTTCATCCTTTCAAAACGTGAAATAAACTTTTTGAGAACATTTTTCTGATCTATGAATTCATCTCACAGAGTTACAACCTATGCCTCAAGAAGCAGTTTGCTGACACTCTTTTCGTGGAATCTGGAAAGGGATATTTGGTAGCCCTTAGGGGCCCATGGTGAAAAAGGAAATGTCCTCACATAATAACTACAGAGAAACGTTCTGAGAGATTGCTTTCTGATGTGTGACTTCATCACACAGAGTTCCACCCTTCCCTTCTTGGAACAGTTTGCAAACACTGTTCTCGTGGATACTGCAAAGGTATATTTGGGAGCTCATTGAGGGCTAGGGTGAAAAAGGAATTATCCTCACAGAATAACTAAAGAGAAGTTTTCTGGGAAACTGCATTGCCATGTGTGAATGCAACTCACAGAGTTACAGGTATCTCTTCAGTGTTCAGTTTGTTTAAACAGTTTTCTGGAAATCTGCAATTTGGTATTTCATAGCGAAATGAACCTTACTATGACAGAGGAAATATACACAGATGAAAACTGGAAAGAAGCTTTCGTAGAAACTTCTTGGTGATGTGTGAATACATCTCACAGAGTTAAACTTATGTTTCGTGGAGCAGTCCATTGACACTGTCTTTGAGGAAGCTGAGAAGGGCTTCCTTGGATCGCATTGAGGCCTACGCTGATAAAGGAAATTTCATCCGTTCAACACGTGAAAGAAGCTTTCTGAGAAACTTCTTTCTGATCTGTGAATTCATCTCACAGAGTTACAACCTATGCTTCAAGAAGCAGTTTGCTAACACTCTTTTCGTGGAATCTGGAAAGTGATATTTGGTGGCCCATAGGGGCCCATGGTGAAAAAGGAAATGTCCTCACATAATAAATACAGAGAAAATTTCTGAGAGATTGCTTTCTGATGTGTGACTTCATCACACAGAGTTCCACCCTTCCCTTCTTGAAACAGTTTGCTAACACTGTTCTCGAGGATTCTGCAAAGGAATATTTGGGAGCTCATTGAGGGCTAGGGTGAAAAAGGAATTATCCTCTCAGACTAACTAAAGAGAAGCTTTCTGAGAAACCGCATTGCCATGTGTGAATGCAACTCACAGAGTTACACGTTACTCTGCAGTGATCAGTTTGTTAACACAGTTTTCTGGAAATCTGCAATTTGGTATTTCATAGCGCTATGAACCTTATGGTGACAAAGGAAATATCCACAGATGAAAACTGGAAAGAAGCTTTCTTAGAAACTTCTTGGTGTTGTGTGAATTCATCACACAGAGATACACTTGTGTTTCGTGGAGCAGTCCATTAACACTGTCTTTGAGGAAGCTGAGAAGGGCTTCCTTGGATCGCCTTTAGGCCTACGCTGATAAAGGAAATTTCATCCGTTCAACACGTGAAAGAAGCTTTCTGAGAAACTTCTTTCTGATCTGTGAATTCATCTCACAGAGTTACAACCTATGCCTCAAGAAGCAGTTTGCTAACACTCTTTTCGTGGAATTTGGAAAGTGATATTTGGTAGCCCATAGGGGCCCATGGTGAAAAAGGAAATGACCTCACATAATAACTACAGAGAAACGTTCTGAGAGATTGGTTTCTGATGTGTGACTTCATCACACAGAGTTCCACCCTTCCTTTCTTGGATCAGTTTGCGAACACTGTTCTCGTGGATTCTACAAAGGTGTATTTGGGAGCTCAGAGGGCTAGGGTGAAAAAGGAATTATCCTCACATAATAACTAAACAGATGCTTTCTGAGAAACCGAATTGCCATGTGTGAATGCAACTCAAAGAGTTCCACGTTTCTCTTCAATGATCAGTTTGTTACACAGTTTTCTGGAAATCTGCAATTTGGTATTTCATAGCGCTATGAACCTTACGGTGACAAAGGAAATATCCAGAGATGAAAACGGGAAAGAAGCATTCGTAGAAAGTTCTTGGTGATGTGTGAATTCATCTCACAGAGTTGCACTTATGTTTCGTGGAGCAGTCCATTAACACTGTCTTCGAGGAAGCTGAGAAGGCTTCCTTGGATCGCATAGAGGCCTACGCTGATAAAGGAAATTTCATCCGTTCAAAACGTGAAAGAAGCTTTCTGAGAAACTTCTTTTTGATCTGTGAATACATCTCATAGAGTTACAACCTATGCCTCAAGAAGCAGTCTGCTAACACTCTTTTCGTGGAATCTGGAAAGTGATATTTCGTAGCCCATAGTGGCCCATGGTGAAAAAGGAAATGTCCTCACATAGTAACTACAGAGAAACTTTCTGAGAGATTGCTTTCTGATGAGTGACTTCATCACACAGAGTTCCACCCTTCCCTTCTTGGCACAGTTTGCTAACACTGTTCTCGAGGATTCTGCAAAGGAATATTTGGGAGCTCTTAGAGGGCTAGGGTGAAAAAGGAATTATCCTCACAGAACAACTAAAGAGAAGCTTTCTGAGAAACCGCATTGCCATGTCTGAATGCAACTCACAGAGTTACACGTTTCTCGTCAGTGATCAGTTTGTTAACACAGTTTTCTGGAAATCTGCAATTTGGTATTTCATAGCGCTATGAACCTTATGGTGACAAAGGAAATATCCACAGATGAAAACTGGAAAGAAGCATTCTTAGAAACTTCTTGGTGATGCGTGAATTCATCTCACAGAGTTGCACTTATGTTTCGTGGAGGAGTCCATTGACACTGTCTTTGAGGAAGGTGAGAAAGGCTTCCTTGGATCGCATTGAGGCCTACGCTGATAAAGGAAATTTCATCCGTTCAACACGTGAAAGAAGCTTTCTGAGAAACTTCTTTCTGATCTGTGAATTCATCTCACAGAGTTACAAACTATGCCTCAAGAAGCAATTTGCTAACACTATTTTCGTGGAATCTGGAAAGTGATATTTGGTAGCCCATAGGGGCCCATGGTGAAAAAGGAAATGTCCTCACATAATAACTATAGAGACACTATCTGAGAGACTGCTTTCTGATGTGGGACTTCATCACACAGAGTTCCACCCTTCCTTCTTGGAACAGTTTGCTGACACGGTTCTCGTGGGTTCTGCAAAAGTATATTTGGGAGCTCATTGAGGGCTAGGGTGAAAAAGGAATTATCCCCACATAATAACTAAAGAGAAGCTTTCTGAGAAACTGCATTGCCATGTGTGAATGCAACTCACAGAGTTACACGTTTCTCTTCAGTGATCAGTTTGTTAACACAGTTTTCTGGAAATCTGCATATTGGTATTTCATTGCGCAATGAACCTTACGGTGACAAAGGAAATATCCACAGATGAAAACTGGAAAGAAGCTTTCTTAGAAACTTCTTGGTGATGTGTGAATTCATCACACAGAGTTACACTTATATTTCGTGGAGCAGTCCATTAACACTGTCTTTGAGGAAGCTGAGAAGGGCTTCCTTGGATCTCATTGAGGCCTACGCTGATAAAGGAAATTTCATCCGTTCAAAACCTGAAAAAATCTTTCTGAGAAACTTCTTTCTGATCTGTGAACACATCTCACAGAGTTACAATCTATGCCTCAAGAAGCAGTCTGCTAACACTGTTGTCGTGGAATCTGGAAAGTGATGTTTGGTAGCCCATAGAGGCTCATGGTGAAAAAGGAAATGTCCTCACATAATAACTACAGAGAAACTTTCTGAGAGATTTCTTTCTGATGTGTGACTTCATCTCACAGAGTTCCACCCTTCCCTTCTTGGAACAGTTTACTAACACTGTTCTCTTGGATTCTGCAAAGGTATAATTGTTAGCTCACTGAGAGCTAGGGTGAAAAAGGAATTATCCTCACAGAATAACTAATGGGAAGCTTTCTGAGAAACAGCATTGCCATGTGTGAATGCAACTTACAGAGTTACACGTTTCTCTTCAGTGATCAGTTTGTTAACACAGTTTTCTGGAAATCTGCAATTTGGTATTTCCTAGCGCCATGAACCTTACGGTGACAGAGGAAATATCCATTGATGAAAACTGGAAAGAAGTTTTCTTAGAAACTTCTTGGTGATGTGTGAATTCATCTCACAGAGTTACACTTATGTTTCGTGGAGCAGTCCATTGACACTGTCTTTGAGGAAGCTGAGAAGGGCTTCCTTGGATCGCATTGAGGCCTACGCTGATAAAGGAAATTTCATCCGTTCAACACGTGAAAGAAGCTTTCTGAGAAACTTCTTTCTGATCTGTGAATTCATCTCACAGTGTTACAACCTATGCCTCAAGAAGCAGTTTGCTAAGACTCTTTTCGTGGAATTTGGAAAGTGATATTTGGTAGCCCATAGGGGCCCATGGTGAAAAAGGAAATGTCCTCACATAATAACTACAGAGAAACTTTCTGAGAGATTGCTTTCCGATGTGTGACTTCATCACACAGAGTTCCTCCCTTCCCTTCTTGGAACAGTTTGCTAACACTGTTCTCGTGGATTCTGCAAAGGTATATTTGGGAGCTCATTGAGGGCTAGGGTGAATAAGTAATTGTCCTCACATAATAACTAAAGAGAAGCTGTCTGAGAAACGGCATTGCCATGTGTGAATGCAACTCACAGAGTTACACGTTTCTCTTCAGTGATCAGTTTGTTAACACAGTTTTCTGGAAATCTGCCATTTGGTATTTCATAGCGCAATGATCCTTACGGTGACAAAGGAAATATCCACAGATGAAAACTAGCAGGAAGCTTCCTTAGAAACTTCTTGGGGGGGTGTGAATTCATCTCACAGAGTTACACTTATGTTTCGTGGAGCAGTCCATTAACACTGTCTTTGAGGAAGCAAGGAAGGGCTTCCTTGGATCTCTTTGAGGCCTACGCTGATAAAGGAAATTTCATCCGTTCAAAACTTGAAATAAGCTTTCTGAGAAACTTCTTTCTGATCTGTGAATTCATCTCACAGTGTTACAATCTATGCCTCAAGAAGCAGTTTGCTAAGACCTCTTTTCGTGGAATTTGGAAAGTGATATTTGGTAGCCCATAGAGGCCCATGGTGAAAAAGGAAATTTCCTCACATAATAACTACAGAGAAACGTTCTGAGAGATAGCTTTCTGATGTGTGACTTCATCACACAGAGTCTCCACCCTTCCTTTCTTGGAACAGTTTGCGAACACTGTTCTCGTGGATTCTGCAAAGGTGTATTTGGGAGCTCAGAGGGCTAGGGTGAAAAAGGAATTATCCTCACATAATAACTAAACAGATGCTTTCTGAGAAACCGCATTGCCATGTGTGAATGCAACTCACAGAGTTCCACGTTTCTCTTCAATGATCAGTTTGTTAACACAGTTTTCTGGAAATCTGCAATTTGGTATTTCATAGCGCCATGAACCTTACGGTGACAAAGGAAATATCCACAGATGAAAACTGGAAAGAAGCTTTCTTAGAAACTTCTTGGTGTTGTGTGAATTCATCACACAGAGATACACTTGTGTTTCGTGGAGCAGTCCATTAACACTGTCTTTGAGGAAGCTGAGAAGGGCTTCCTTGGATCGCCTTTAGGCCTACGCTGATAAAGGAAATTTCATCCGTTCAACACGTGAAAGAAGCTTTCTGAGAAACTTCTTTCTGATCTGTGAATTCATCTCACAGAGTTACAACCTATGCCTCAAGAAGCAGTTTGCTAACACTCTTTTCGTGGAATTTGGAAAGTGATATTTGGTAGCCCATAGGGGCCCATGGTGAAAAAGGAAATGACCTCACATAATAACTACAGAGAAACGTTCTGAGAGATTGGTTTCTGATGTGTGACTTCATCACACAGAGTTCCACCCTTCCTTCTTGGATCAGTTTTGCGAACACTGTTCTCGTGGGATTCTACAAAGGTGTATTTGGGAGCTCAGAGGGCTAGGGGTGAAAAAGGAATTATCCTCACATAATAACTAAACAGATGCTTTCTGAGAAACCGATGCCATGTGTGAATGCAACTCAAAGAGTTCCACGTTTCTCTTCAATGATCAGTTTGTTACACAGTTTTCTGGGAAATCTGCAATTTGGTATTTCATAGCGCTATGAACCTTACGGTGGACAAAGGAAATATCCAGAGATGGAAAACGGGAAAGAAGCCATTCGTAGAAAGTTCTTGTGATGTGTGAATTCATCTCACAGAGTTGCACTTATGTTTCGTGGAGCAGTCCATTAACACTGTCTTCGAGGAAGCTGAGAAGGCTTCCTTGGATCGCATAGAGGCCTACGCTGATAAAGGAAATTTCATCCGTTCAAAACGTGAAAGAAGCTTTCTGAGAAACTTCTTTTTGATCTGTGAATACATCTCATAGAGTTACAACCTATGCCTCAAGAAGCAGTCTGCTAACACTCTTTTCGTGGAATCTGGAAAGTGATATTTCGTAGCCCATAGTGGCCCATGGTGAAAAAGGAAATGTCCTCACATAGTAACTACAGAGAGAACTTTCTGAGAGATTGCTTTCTGATGAGTGACTTCATCACACAGAGTTCCACCCTTCCCTTCTTGGCAACAGTTTGCTAACACTGTTCTCGAGGATTCTGCAAAGGAATATTTGGGAGCTCTTAGAGGGCTAGGGTGAAAAGGAATTATCCTCACAGAACAACTAAAGAGAAGCTTTCTGAGAAACCGCATTGCCATGTCTGAATGCAACTCACAGAGTTACACGTTTCTCAGTGATCAGTTTGTTAACACAGTTTTCTGGAAATCTGCAATTTGGTATTTCATAGCGCTATGAACCTTATGGTGACAAAGGAAATATCCACAGATGAAAACTGGAAAGAAGCATTCTTAGAAACTTCTTGGTGATGCGTGAATTCATCTCACAGAGTTGCACTTATGTTTCGTGGAGCAGTCCATTGAACACTGTCTTTGAGGAAGGTGAGAAGGGCTTCCTTGGATCGCATTGAGGCCTACGCTGATAAAGGAAATTTCATCCGTTCAAACGTGAAAGAAGCTTTCTGAGAAACTTCTTTCTGATCTGTGAATTCATCTCACAGAGTTACAAACTATGCCTCAAGAAGCAGTTTGCTAACACTCTTTTCGTGGAATCTGGAAAGTGATATTTGGTAGCCCATAGGGGCCCATGGTGAAAAAGGAAATGTCCTCACATAATAACTATAGAGACACTATCTGAGAGATTGCTTTCTGATGTGGGACTTCATCACACAGAGTTCCACCCTTCCTTCTGGAACAGTTTTGCTGACACGGTTCTCGTGGGTTCTGCAAAGTATATTTGGGAGCTCATTGAGGGCTAGGGTGAAAAAGGAATTATCCCCACATAATAACTAAAGAGAAGCTTTCTGAGAAACTGCATTGCCATGTGTGAATGCAACTCAACAGAGTTACACGTTTCTCTTCAGTGATCAGTTTGTTAACACAGTTTCTGGAAATCTGCATATTGGTATTTCATTGCGCAATGAACCTTAACGGTGACAAAGGAATATCCACAGATGAAAACTGGAAAGAAGCTTTCTCTAGAAACTTCTTGGTGATGTGTGAAGTCATCACACAGAGTACACTTATATTTCGTGGAGCAGTCCATTAACACTGTCTTTGAGGAAGCTGAGAAGGGCTTCCTTGGATCTCATTGAGCCTACGCTGATAAAGGCAATTTCAATCCGTTCAAAACCTGAAAAAATCTTTCTGAGAAACTTCTTTCTGATCTGTGAACCACTCTCACAGAGTTACAACCTATGCCTCAAGAAGCAGTTGCTAACACTTGTGGAATCTGGAAAGTGATTTGGTAGCCCATAGGGGCCATGGTGAAAAAGGAAATGTCCTCACATAATAACTACAGAGAAACTTTCTGAGAGATTTCTTTCTGATGTGTGACTTCATCTCACAGAGTTCCACCCTTCCCTTCTTGGAACAGTTTCTAACACTGTTCTCTGGATTCTGCAAAGGTATAATTGTTAGCTCATGAGCTAGGGTGAAAAAGGAATTATCCTCACAGAATAACTAATGGGAAGCTTTCTGAGAAACAGCATTGCCATGTGTGAATGCAACTTACAGAGTTACACGTTTCTCTTCAGTGATCAGTTTGTTAACACAGTTTTCTGGAAATCTGCAATTTGGTATTTCCTAGCGCATGAACCTTACGGTGACAGGAAATATCCAGATGAAAAACTGGAAAGAAGTTTCTTAGAAACTTCTTGGTGATGTGTGAATTCATCTCACAGAGTTACACTTATGTTTCGTGGAGCAGTCCATTGACACTGTCTTTGAGGAAGCTGAGAAGGGCTTCCTTGGATCGCATTGAGGCCTACGCTGATAAAGGAAATTTCATCCGTTCAACACGTGAACGAAGCTTCTGAGAAACTTCTTTCTGATCTGTGAATTCATCTCACAGTGTTACAACCTATGCCTCAAGAAGCAGTTTTGCTAAGACTCTTTTCGTGGAATTTGGAAGTGATATTTGGTAGCCCATAGGGCCCATGTGAAAAAGGAATGTCCTCACATAATAACTACAGAGAAAACTTTCTGAGAGATTGCTTTCGATGTGTGACTTCATCACACAGAGTTTCCTCCCTTCCCTTCTTGGAACAGTTTGCTAACACTGTTCTCGTGGATTCTGCAAAGGTATATTTGGGAGCTCATTGAGGGCTAGGGTGAAAAGGAATTGTCCTCACATAATAACTAAAGAGAAGCTGTCTGAGAAACGGCATTGCCATGTGTGAATGCAACTCACAGAGTTACACGTTTCTCTTCAGTGATCAGTTTGTTAACACAGTTTTCTGGAAATCTGCATTTGGTATTTCATAGCGCAATGATCCTTACGGTGACAAAGGAAATATCCACAGATGAAAACTAGCAGAAGCTTCCTTAGAAACTTCTTGGGGGGGTGTGAATTCATCTCACAGAGTTACACTTATGTTTCGTGGAGCAGTCCATTAACACTGTCTTTGAGGAAGCAAGAAGGGCTTCCTTGGATCTCTTTGAGGCCTACGCTGATAAAGGAAATTTCATCCGTTCAAAACTTGAAATAAGCTTTCTGAGAAACTTCTTTCTGATCTGTGAATTCATCTCACAGTGTTACAATCTATGCCTCAAGAAGCAGTTTGCTATAGACTCTTTTCGTGGAATTTGGAAAGTGATATTTGGTAGCCCATAGAGGCCCATGGTGAAAAAGGAAATTTCCTCACATAATAACTACAGAGAAACGTTCTGAGATAGCTTTCTGATGTGTGACTTCATCACACAGAGTTCCACCCTTCCTTTCTTGGAACAGTTTGCGAACACTGTTCTCGTGGATTCTGCAAAGGTGTATTGGGAGCTCAGAGGGCTAGGGTGAAAAAGGAATTATCCTCACTAATAACTAAACAGATGCTTCTGAGAAACCGCATTGCCATGTGTGAATGCAACTCACAGAGTTCCACGTTTCTCTTCAATGATCAGTTTGTTAACACAGTTTTCTGGAAATCTGCAATTTGGTATTTCATAGCGCCATGAACCTTACGGTGACAAAGGAAATATCCACAGATGAAAACTGGAACGAAGCTTCTAGAAACTTCTTGGTGATGTGTGAATTCATCTCACAGAGTTAAACTTATGTTCGTGGAGCAGTCCATTGACACTGTCTTTGAGGAAGCTGAGAAGGGCTTCCTTGGATCGCATTGAGGCCTACGCTGATAAAGGAAATTTCATCTGTTCAACACGAGAAAGAAGCTTTCTGAGAAACTTC
>NC_044553.1:166135150-166158311 GCF_007565055.1 Rhinopithecus roxellana
GAGGAAGCTAGAAGGGCTTCCTTGGATCGCATTGAGGCCTACGCTGATAAAGGAAATTTCATCCGTTCAAAACTGAAAGAAGCTTTCTGAGAACAACTTTCTGATCTGTGAATTCATCTCACAGAGTTACAACCTATGCCTAAAGATGCAGTTTACTACACTCTTTTCGTGGAATCTGGAAAGTGTTATTTGGTAGCCCATAGGGGCCCATGGTGAAAAAGGAAATGTCCTTACATCGTAACTACAGAGAAACGTTCTGAGAGATTGCTTTCTGATGTGTGACTTCATCACACAGAGTTCCACCCTTCCTTCTTGGAACAGTTTGCTAACACTGTTCTCGTGGATTCTGCAAAGGTATATTTGGGAGCTCCAATGAGGGCTAGGGTGAAAAAAGGAATTATCCTCACATAATAACTAAGAGAAGTTTCTGAGAAACTGCATTGCCATGTGTGAATGCAACTCACAGAGTTACACGTTTCTCTTCAGTGATAGTTGTTAACACAGTTTTCTGGAAGTCTGCAATTTGGTATTTCATAGCGCAAAGAACCTTACGGTGACAAAGGAATATCCACAGGATGAAAACTAGAAAGAAGCTTTCTTAGAAATCTTCTTGGTGATGTGTGAATTCATCTCACAGAGTTACACTTATGTTTCGTGGAGCAGTCCATTAACACTGTCTTTGAGGAAGCTGAGAAGGGCTTCCTTGGTATCGCATTGAGGCCTACGCTGATAAAGGAAATTCATCCGTTCAAACGTGAAAGAAGCTTTCTGAGAAACTTCTTTCTGATCTGTGAATTCATTCTCACAGAGTACAACCTATGCCTCAAGAAGCAGTTTGCTAACACTCTTTTCGTGAAATCTGGAAAGTGATATTTGGTAGCCATAGGGGCCCATGGTGAAAAAGGAAATGTCCTCACATAATAACAACAGAGAAACTTTCTGAGAGATTGCTTCTGATGTGTGACTTCATCACACAGCGTTCCACCCTTCCCTTCTTGGAACAATTTGCTAACACTTTTGTCGTGGATTCTGCAAAGGTATATTTGGGGAGCTCATTGAGGGCTAGGGTGAAAAAGGAATTATCCTCACATAATCAACTAAGGAGAAGCTTTCTCAGCAACTTCATTGCCATGTGTGAATGCAACTCACAGAGTTACACGTTTCTCTTCAGTGATCAGTTTGTTAACACAGTTTTCTGGAACATCTGCAATTTGGTATTTCATAGCGCAATGAACCTTACTGTGAAAAAGGAAATATCCACAGATGAAACTAGAAAGAAGGTCTCTTAGAAACTTCTTGGTGATGTCTGAATTCATCGCACAGAGTTACAACTTATGTTTCGTGGAGCAGTCCATTCACACTGTCTTTGAGGAAGCTGAGAAGGGCTTCCTTGGATCGCATTGAAGGCCTATGCTGATAAAGGAAATGTCATCCGTTAAAAACGTGAAAGAAGCTTTCTGAGAAACTTCTTTCTGATCTGTGAATTCGTCTCACAGAGTTACAACCTATGCCTCAAGAAGCAGTTTGCTAACACTCTTTTCGTGGAATCTGGAAAGTGATATTTGGTAGCCCATAGGGGCCCATGGTGAAAACGGAAATGTCCTCACATAATAACTACAGAGAAACTTTCTGAGAGATTGCTTTCTGATGTGTGACTTCATCACACAGAGTTCCACACTTCCCTTCTTGGAACAGTTTGCTAACACAGTTCTCGTGGATTCTGCAATGGTATATTTGGGAGCTCATTGAGGGCTAGGGTGAAAAAGGAATTATCCTCACATAACAACTAAAGAGAAGCTTTCTGAGAAACTGCATTGCCATGTGTGAATGCAACTCACAGAGTTACACGTTTCTCTTCAGTGATCAGGTTTGTTAACACAGTTTTCTGGAAATCTGCAATTTGGTATTTCATAGCGCAAGTGAACCTTACGGTGACAAAGGAAATATCCACAGATGAAAACTAGAAAGAAGCTTTCTTAGAAACTTCTTGGTGATGTGTGAATTCATCTCATAGACTTCCACTTATGTTTCTTGGAGCAGTCCATTAACACTGTTTTTGAGGAAGCTGAGAAGGGCTTCCTTGGATCGCATTGAGTCCTACGCTGATAAAGGAAATTTCATCCATTCAAAACGTGACAGAAGCTTTCTAGGAAACTTCTTTCTGATCTGTGAATTCATCTCACAGATTTACAACCTATGCCTCAAGAAGCAGTTTGCAAACACTCTTTTCGTGGAATCTGGAAAGTGATATTTGGTAGCCCATAGGGGCCCATGGTGAAAAAGGAAATGTCCTCACATAATAACTACAGAGAACTTTCTGAGAGATTGCTTTCTGATGTGTGACTTCATCACACAGAGTTCCACCCTTCCCTTCTTGGAACAGTTTGCTAACACTGTTGTCGTGGATTCTGCAAAGGTATATTTGGGAGCTCATTGAGGGCTAGGGTGAAAAGGAATTATCCTCACATAAAAACTGAAGAGAAGCGTTCTGAGAAACTGCATTGCCATGTGTGAATGCAACTCACAGAGTTACACGTTTCTCTTCAGTGATCAGTTTGTTAACACAGTTTTCTGGAAATCTGCAATTTGGTATTTCATAGCGCAATGAACCTTACGGTGACAAAGGAAATATCCACAGATGAAAACTAGAAAGAAACTTTCTTGGAAACTTCCTGGTGATGTGTGAATTCATCTCACAGAGTTACACTTATGTTTGGTGGAGCAGTCCATTAACACTCTCTTTGAGGAAGCTGAGAAGGGCTTCCTTGGATCGCTTTGAGGCCTAGGCTGATAAAGGAAATTTCGTCCTTTCAAAATGTGAAAGAAGCTTTCTGAGAAACTTCTTTCTGATCTGTGAATTCATGTCACAGAGTTACAACCTATGCCTCAAGAAGCAGTTTGCTAACACTCTTTTCGTGGAATCTGGAAAGTGATATTTGGTAGCCCATAGGGGCCCATGGTGAAAAAGGAAATGTCCTCACATAATAACTACAGAAAAACTTTCTGAGAGATTGCTTTCTGATGTGTGACTTCATCACAGAGAGTTCCACAGTTCCCTTCTTGGAACAGTTTGCTAACACTGTTCTCGTGGATTCTGCAAAGGTATATTTGGGAGCTCATTGAGGGCTAGGGTGAAAAAGGAATTATCCTCACATAATAACTAAAAAGAAGCTTTCTGAGAAACTGCATTGCCATGTGTGAATGCAACTCACAGAGTTACACGTTTCTCTTCAGTGATCAGTTTGTTAACACAGTTTTCTGGAAATCTGCAATTTGGTATTTCATTGCGCAATGAACCTAACGGTGACAAAGGAAATATGCAGAGATGAAAACTGGAAAGAAGCTTTCTTGCAAACTTCTTGGTGATGTGTGAATTCATCTCACAGAGTTACACTTATGTTTCGTGGAGCAGTCCATTAACACTGTCTTTGAGGAAGCTGAGAAGGGCTTCCTTGGATGGCATTGAGGCCTACGCTGATAAAGGAAATTTCTTCCGTTCTAAATGTAAAAGAAACTTTCTGAGAAACTTCTTTCTGATCTGTGAATTCATCTCACAGAGTTACAACCTATGCCTCAAGAAGCAGTTTCCTAACACTCTTTTCGTGGAATCTGGAAAGTGACATTTGGTAGCCCATAGGGACCCATGGTGAAAAAGGAAAAGTCCTCACATAATAATTACAGAGAAACGTTCTGAGAGATTGCTTTCTGATGTGTGACTTAATCACACAGAGTTCCATCCTTCCCTTCTTGGACCAGTTTGCGAACACTGTTCTCGTGGATTCTGCAAAGGTATATTTGGGAGCTCATTGAGGACGAAGGTGAAAAAGGAATTATCCTCACATAATAACTAAAGAGAAGCTTTCTGAGAAACCGCATTGCCATGTGTGAATGCAACTCACAGAGTTACACGTTTCTCTTCAGTGATCAGTTTGTTAACACAGTTTTCTGGAAATCTGCAATTTGGTATTTCATTGTGCAATGAACCTGACTGTGACAAAGGATATATCCACAGATGAAAACTGGAAAGAAGCGTTCTTGGAAACTTCTTGGTGATGTGTGAATTCATCTCACAGTGTTACACTTATGTTTCGTGGAGCAGTCGATTAACACTGTCTTTGAGGAAGCTGAGAAGGGCTTCCTTGGATCGCATTGAGGCCGACGCTGATAAAGGAAATTTCATCCGTTCAAAACGTGAAAGAAGCTTTCTGAGAAACTTCTTTCTGATCTGTGAATTCATCTCACAGAGTTACAACCTATGCCTCAAGAAGCAGTTTGCTAACACTCTTCTCGTGGAATCTGGAAAGTGATATTTGGTAGCCCATAGGGGCCCATGGTGAAAAAGGAAATGTCCTCACATAATAACTACAGAGAAACTTTCTGAGAGAATGCTTTCTGATGTGTGACTTCATCACACAGAGTTCCACCCTTCCCTTCTTGGAACAGATTGCTAACACTGTTCTCGTGTATTCTGCAAAAGTATATTTGGGAGCTCATTGAGGGCTAGGGTGAAAAGGAATTATCCTCACAGAATAACTAAAGAGAAGCTTTCTGAGAAACTAAATTTCCATGTGTGAATGCAACTCAGAGTTTCACGTTTCTCTTCAGGGATCAGTTTGTTAACACAGTTTTCTGGAAATCAGCAATTTGTTATTTCATAGAGCAATGAATCTTACGGTGACAAAGGAAATATCCACAGATGAAGACTGGAAAGAATCTTTCTTAGAAACTTCTTGGTGATGTGAGAATTCATCTCACAGAGTTACACTTATGTTTCGTGGAGCAGTCCATTAACACTGTCTTTGAGAAGCTGAGAAGGGCTTCCTTGGATGGCATAGAGGCCTACGCTGATAAAGGAAATTTCATCCGTTCAAAACATGAACGAATCTTTCTGAGAAATTTCTTTCTGATCTGTGAATTCATCTCACAGAGTTACAACCTATGCCTCAAGAAGCAGTTTGCTAACACTCTTTTCGTGGAATATGGAAAGTGATATTTGGTTGCCCATAGGGGCCCACGGTGAAAAAGGAAAAGTCTTCACATAATAACTACAGAGAAGCGTTCTGAGAGATTGCTTTCTGATGTGTGACTTCATCACACAGAGTTCCACCCTTCCCGTCTTGGAACAGTTTGCGAACACTGTTCTCGTGGATTCTGCAAAGGTATATTTGGGAGCTCATTGAGGGCTAGGGTGAAAAAGGAATTATCCTCACATAATAACTAAAGAGAAGCTTTCTGAGAAACCGCATTGCCATGTGTGAATGCAACTCACAGAGTTACACGTTTCTCTTCAGTGATCAGTTTGTTAACACAGTTTTCTGGAAATCTGCAATTTGGTATTTCATAGCGCAATGAACCTTACTGTGACAAAGGAAATATCCACAGATGAAAACTAGAAAGAAGCGTCTCTTAGAAACTTCTTGGTGATGTGTGAATTCATCTCACAGAGTTACACTTATGTTTCGTGGAGCAGTCCATTCACACTGTCTTTGAGGAAGCTGAGAAGGGCTTCCTTGGATCGCATTGAGGCCTACGCTGATAAAGGAAATTTCATCCGTTCAAAACGTGAAAGAAGCATTCTGAGAAACTTCTTTCTGATCTGTGAATTCATCTCACAGAGTTACAACCTATGCCTCAAGAAGCAGTTTGCTAACACTCTTCTCGTGGAATCTGAAAAGTGATATTTGGTAGCCCCTAGTGGCCCATGGTGAAAACGGAAATGTCCTCACATAATAACTACAGAGAAACTTTCTGAGAGATTGCTTTCTGATGTGTGACTTCATCACACAGAGTTCCACCCTTCCCTTCTTGGAACAGTTTGCTAACACAGTTCTCGTGGATTCTGCAATGGTATATTTGGGAGCTCATTGAGGGCTAGGGTGAAAAAGGAATTATCCTCACATAACAACTAAAGAGAAACTTTCTGAGAAACTGCATTGCCATGTGTGAATGCAGCTCACAGAGTTACAGGTTTCTCTTCAGTGATCAGTTTGTTAACACAGTTTTCTGGAAATATGCAATTTGGTATTTCATAGCGCAATGAACCTTACGGTGACAAAGGAAATATCCACAGATGAAAACTAGAAAGAAGCTTTCTTAGAAACTTCTTGGTGATGTGTGAATTCATCTCACAGAGGTACACTTATGATTGGTGGAGCAGTCCATTAACACTGTCTTTGAGGAATCTGAGAAGGGCTTCCTTGGATCGCATTGAGGCCTATGCTGATAAAGGAAATTTCATCAATTCAAAACGTAAAAGAAGCTTTCTGAGAAACTTCTTTCTGATCTGTGAATTCATCTCACAGTGTTACAACCTATGCCTCAAGAAGCAGTTTGCTAACACTCTTTTCGTGGAATATGGAAAGTGATATTTGGTTGCCCATAGGGGCCCACGGTGAAAAAGGAAAAGTCTTCACATAATAACTACAGAGAAGCGTTCTGAGAGATTGCTTTCTGATGTGTGACTTCATCACACAGAGTTCCACCCTTCCCTTCTTGGAACAGTTTGCTAACACAGTTCTCGTGGATTCTGCAATGGTATATTTGGGAGCTCATTGAGGGCTAGGGTGAAAAAGGAATTATCCTCACATAATAACTAAAGAGAAGCTTTCTGAGAAAAAGCATTGCCATGTGTGAATGCAACTCACAGTGTTAGACGTTTCTCTTCAGTGATCAGTTTGTTAACACAGTTTTCTGGAAATCTGCAATTTGGTATTTCATAGCGCAATGAACCTTACGGTGACAAAGGTAATATCCACAGATGAAAACTGGAAAGAAGCTTTCTTGGAAACTTCTTGGTGATGTGGGAATTCATCTCACAGATTTACACTTACGTTTCGTTGAGCAGTCCATTAACACTGTATTTGAGGAAGCTGAGAAGGGCTTCCATGGATCGCATTGGTGCCTACGTTGATAAAGGAAATTTCATCCGTTCAACACGTGAAAGAAGTTTTCTGAGAAACTTCTTTCTGATCTGTGAATTCATCTCACAGAGTTACAACCTATGCCTCAAGAAGCAGTTTGCTTACACTCTTTTCTTGGAATCTGGAAAGTGATATTTGGTAGCCCATATGGGCTCATGGTGAAAAAGGAAATGTCCTGTCATAATAACTACAGAGAAACATTCTGAGAGATTGCTTTCTGATGTGTGACTTCATCACACAGAGTTCCACCCTTCCCTTCTTGGAACAGTTTGCTAACACAATTCTCGTGGATTCTGCAAAGGTATATTTGGGAGCTCATTGAGGGCTAGGGTGAAAAAGGAATTATCCTCACATAATAACTAAAGAGAAGCTTTCTGAGAAACCGCATTGTCATGTGTGAATGCAACTCACAGAGTTAGACGTTTCTCTTCAGTGATCAGTTTGTTAACACAGTTTTCTGGAAATCTGCAATTTGGTGTTTCATAGCGCAATGACCCTTACGGTGACAAAGGTAATAGCCACAGATGAAAACTGGAAAGAAGCTTTCTTGGAAACTTCTTGGTGATGTGTGAATTCATCTCACAGAGTTACACTTGTGTTTCTTGGAGCAGTCCATTAACACTCTCTTTGAGGAAGCTGAGAAGGGCTTCCATGGATCGCATTGATGCCTACGTTGATAAAGGAAATTTCATCCGTTCAACACGCGAAAGAAGCTTTCTGAGAAACTTCTTTCTGATCTGTGAATTCATCTCACAGAGTTACAACCTATGCCTCAAGAAGCAGTTTGCTAACACTCTTTTCTTGGAATCTGGAAAGTGATATTTGGTAGCCCATATGGGCCCATGGTGAAAAAGGAAATGTCCTGTCATAATAACTACAGAGAAACTTTCTGAGAGATTGCTTTCTGATGTGTGACTTCATCACACAGAGTTCCACCCTTCCCTTCTTGGAACAGTTTGCTAACACTGTTCTCGTGGATTCTGCAAAGGTATATTTTGGAGCTCATTGAGGACTAGGGTGAAAAACGAATCATCCTCACATGATAACTATAGAGAAGCTTTCCGAGAAACTGCTTTGCCATGTGTGAATGCTCCTCACAGAGTTACACGTTTCTCTTCAGTGATCAGTTTGTTCACACAGTTTTCTGGAAATCTGCAATTTGGTATTTCATAGCGCAATGAACCTTACGGTGACAAAGGAAATATCCACAGATGAAAACTATAGAGAAGCTTTCTTAAAAAATTCTTGGTGATGTGTGAATTCATCTCACAGAGTTACACTTATGTTTCGTTTAGCAGTCCATTAACACTGTCTTTGAGGAAGCTGAGAAGGGCTTCCTTGGATCGCATTGAGGCCTACGCTGATAAAGGAAATTTCATCCGTTCAAAACTTGAAAGAAGCTTTCTGAGAAACTTCCTTCTGATCTGTGAATTCATCTCACAGAGTTACAAACTATGCCTCAAGAAGCAGTTTGCTAACACTCTTTTCGTGGAATCTGGAAAGTGATATTTGGTAGCACATATGGGCCCATGGTTAAAAAGGAAATGTCCTCACATAATAACTACAGAGAAACTTTCTGAGAGATTGCTTTCTGATGTCTGACTTCATCACACAGAGTTCCACCCTTCCCTTCTTGGAACAGTTTGCTAACACTGTTCTCGTGGATTCTGCAAAGGTATATTTGGGAGCTCATTGAGGGCTAGGGTGAAAAAGGAATTATCCTCACATAATAACTAAAGAGAAGCTTTCTGAGAAAAAGCATTGCCATGTGTGAATGCAACTCACAGTGTTAGACGTTTCTCTTCAGTGATCAGTTTGTTAACACAGTTTTCTGGAAATCTGCAATTTGGTATTTCATAGCGCAATGAACCTTAGAGTGACAAAGGAAATATCCACAGATGAAAAGTGGAAAGAAGCTTTCTTGGAAACTTCTTGGTGATGTGTGAATTCATGTCATAGAGTTACACTTCTGTTTCATGGAGCAGTCCATTAACACTGTCTTTGAGGATGCTGAGAAGGGCTTCCTTGGATCGCATTGAGGCCGACGCTGATAAAGGAAATTTCATCTGTTCAAAACGTGAAAGAAGCTTTCTGAGAAACTTTTTTCTGATTTGTGAATTCATCTCAGAGTTTAACAACCTATGCCTCAAGAAGCAGTTTGCTAACACTCTTTTCATGGAATCTGGAAAGTGATGTTTGGTAGTCCATAGGGGCCCACGGTGAAAAAGGAAATGGCTTCAAATTATAACTACATAAAAACTTTATGAGAGATTGTTTTCTGATGTGTGACTTCATCACACAGAGTTCCACTCTTCCCTTCTTTGAACAGTTTGCTAACACTGTTCTCGTGGATTCTGCAAAGGTATATTTGGGAGCTCATTGAGGGCTAGGGTGAAAAAGGAATTATCCTCACTTAATAACTAAAGGGAAGCTTTCTGAGAAACTGCATTGCCATGTGTGAATGCAACTCACAGAGTTACACGTTTTTCCTCAGTGATCAGTTAGTTCACACAGTTTTCTGGAAATCTGCAATTTGGTATTTCATAGCGCAATGAACCTTACGGTGACAAAGGAAATATCCACAGATGAAAACTGGAAAGAAGCTTTCTTAGAAACTTCTTGGTGATGTGTGAATTCACCTCACAGAGTTACACTTATGTTTCGTGGAGCAGTCCATTACCACTGTCTTTGAGGAAGCTGAGAAGGGCTTCCTTGGATCGCATTGAGGCCTACGCTGATATAGGAAATTTCATAAGTTCAACTCGTGAAAGAAGCTTTCTGAGAAACTTCTTTCTGATCTGTGAATTCATCTCACAGAGTTACAATATATGCCTCAAGAAGCAGTTTGCTAACACTCTTTTCGTGGAATCTGGAAAGTGATATTTGGTAGCCCATAGGGACCCAAGGTGAAAAAGGAAATGTCCTCACATAATGACTAAAGAGAAACTTTCTGAGAGATTGCTTTCTGATGTATAACTTCATCACATAGAGTTCCACCCTTCCCTTCTTGGAGCAGACTGCTAACACTGTTCTCGTGGATACTGCAAAGGTATATTTGGGAGCTCTTTGAGGGCTAGGGTGAAAAAGGAATTATCCTCACATTATAACTAAAGAGAAGCTTTCTGAGAAACTGCATAGCCATGTGTGAATGCAACTCACAGAGTTACACGTTTCTCTTCAGTTATCAGTTTGTTAACACCGTTTTCAGGAAATCTGCAATTTGGTATTTCATTGCGCAATGAACCTTACGGTGACAAAGGAAATATCCACTGATGAAAACTAGAAAGAAGCTTTCTTAGAAACTTCTTGGTGATGTGTGAATTCATCTCACAGAGTTACACTTATGTTTCGTGGAGCAGTCCATTAACACTGTCTTTGAGGAAGGTGAAAAGCGCTTCCTCTGATCGCATTGCGTCCTATGCTGATAAAGGAAATTTCATCCATTCAATACGTGAAAGAAGCTTTTTGAGAAACTTCTTTCTGATCTGTGAATTCATCTCAGAGAGTTACAACCTATGCCTCAAGAATGAGTTTGCGAACACTCTTTTCGTGGAATCTGGAAAGTGATATGTGGTAGCCCATAGGGTCCCATGTTGAGAAAGGAAATCTCCTCCAATAATAACTACAGAGAAACTTTCTGAGAGATTGCTCTCTGATGTGTGACTTCATCACACAGAATTCCATCCTTCACTTCTTGGACCAGTTTGCGAACACTGTTCTCGTGGATTCTGCAAAGGTATATTTGGGAGCTCATTGAGGGCGAGGGTAAAAAAGGAATTATCCTCACATAATAACTAAAGACAAGCTTTCTGAGAAACCGCATTGCCATGTGTGAAAGCAACTCACAGAGTTACACGTTTCTCTTCAGTGATCAGTTTGTTAACACAGTTTTCTTGAAAACTGCAATTTGGTATTTCATAGCGCAATGAACTTGACGGTGGCAAAGGAAATATCCACACATGAAAACTAGAAAGAAGCTTTCTTAGAAACTTCTTGGTGATGTGTGAATTCATCTCACAGAGTTACACTTATGTTTCGTGGAGCAGTCCATTAACACTGTCTTTGAGGAAGCTGAGAAGGGCTTCCTTGCATCGCACTGAGGCTTACGCTGATAAAGGAAATTTCATCCGTTCAAAACGTGAAAGAAGCTTTCTGAGAATCTTCTTTCTGATCTGTGAATTCATCTCACAGAGTTACAACCTATGCCTCAAGAAGCAGTTTGCTAACACTCTTTTCGTGGAATCTGGAAAGTGATATTTGGTAGCCCATAGGGGCCCAAGGTGAAAAAGGAAATGTCCTCACATAATAACTACAGGGAAAGTTTCTGAGAGATTGCCTTCTGATGTGTGACTTCATCACACAGTGTTCCACCCTTCCCTTCTTGGAACAGTTTGCTAACACTGTTCTCGTGGATTCTGCAAAGGTATACTTGGGAGCTCATTGAGGACTAGGGTGAAAAAGGAATTATCCTCATAACAACTAAAGAGAAGCTTTCTGAGAAACTATATTGCCATGTGTGAATGCAACTCACAGAGTTACACGTTTCTCTTCAGTGATCAGTTTGTTAACACAGTTTTCTGGAAATCTGCAATTTGGTATTTCATAGCGCAATGAACCTAACGTTGACAAAGGATATATCCACAGATGAAAACTAGAAAGAAGCTTTCTAAGAAACTTCTTGGTGATGTGTGAATTCATCTCCCCGAGTTACACTTATGTTTCGTGGAGCGGTCCATTAACACTATCTTTTAGGAAGCTGAGAAGGGCTTCCTTGGATCGCATTGAGGCCTACGCTGATAAAGGAAATTTTATCCGTTCAAAACGTGAAAAAAGCTTTCTGAGAAACTTCTTTCTGATCTGTGAATTCATCTCACAGTGTTACAACCTATGCCTCAAGAAGCAGATTCCTAACACTCTTTTCGAGGAATCTGAAAAGTGATATTTGGTAGCCCACAGGGGCCCATAGTGAAAAAGGAAATGTCCTCACATAATAACTACAGAGAAACTTTCTGAGAGATTGCTTTCTGATGTGTGACTTCATCACACAGAGTTCCACCCTTCCCTTCTTGGAACAGTTTGCTAACACTGTTCTCGTGGATTCTGCAAAGGTATATTTGGGAGCTCATTGAGGGCTAGGGTGAAAAAGGAATTATGCTCACATATTAACTAAAGAGAAGCTTTCTGAGAAACTGCATTGCCATGTGTGAATGCAACTCACAGAGTTACACGTTTCTCCTCAGTGATCAGTTTGTTAACACAGTTTTCTAAAAATCTGCAACTTGGTATTTCATAGCGCAATGAACCTGACGGTGACAAAGGAAATATCCACAGATGAAAACTAGAAAGAAGCTTTCCTAGAAACTTCTCGGTGATGTGTGAATTCATCCCACAGAGTTACACATGTGTTTCTTGGAGCAGTCCATTAACACTGTCATTGAGGAAGCTGAGAATGGCTTCCTTGGATCACATTGAGGCCTATGCTGATAAAGGAAATTTCATCTGTTCAAAACGTGAAAGAAGCTTTCTGAGAAACTTGTTTCTGATCTGTGAATTCATCTCACAGTGTTACAACCTATGCCTCCAGAAGCACTTTGCTAACACTCTTTTCGTGGAATCTGGAAAGTGATATTTGGTAGCCCATAGGGGCCATGGTGAAAAGGAAATGACCTCACATAATAACTACAGAGAAACTTTCTGAGAGATTGCTTTCTGATGTGTGACTTCATCACACAGAGTTCCACCCTTCCCTTCTTGGGACAGTTTGCTAACACTGTTGTCGTGGATTCTGCAAAGGTATATTTGGGAGCTCATTGAGGGCTAGGGTGAAAAAGGAATTATCCTCACATAATAACTAAAGAGAAGCCTTCTGAAAAACTGCATTGCAATGTGTGAATGCAACTCGCAGAGTTACAATTTCTCTTCAGTGATCAGTTTGTTAACACAGTTTTCTGCAAATCTGCAATTTGGTATTTCATAGCGCAATGAATGTTACGGTGACAAGGGAAATATCCGCTGATGAAAACTTGAAAGAAGCTTTCTTAGAAACATCTTGATGATGTGTGAATTCATCTCACAGAGTTATAGTTATGTTTCGTGGAGCAGTCCATTAACACTGTCTTTGAGGAAGCTGAGAATGGCTTCCTTGGATCGCATTGAGGCCTAGGCTGATAAAGGAAATTTCATCCGTTCAAAACGTGAAAGAAGCTTTCTGAGAAACTTCTTTCTGATCTGTGATATCATCTCACAGATTTACAAACTATGCCTCATGAAGCAGTTTGCTAACACTCTTTTCGAGAAATCTGGAAAGTGATATTTGGTAGCCCACAGGGGCCCATAGTGAATAAGGAAATGTCCTCACATAATAACTACAGAGAAACTTTCTGAGTGATTGCTTTGTGATGTGTGACTTCATCACACAGAGTTCAACCCTTCCCTTCTTGGAACAGTTTGCTGACACTGTTCTCGTGGATTCTGCAAAGATATATTTGGGAGCTCATTGAGGGCTAGGGTGAAAAAGGCATTATCCTCACATAATAACTAAAGAGAAGCCTTCTGAGAAACGGCATTGCAATGTGTGAATGCAACTCACAGAGTTACACGTTTCTCTTCTGTGATCAGTTTGTTAACACAGTTTTCTGGAAATCTGCAGTTTGGTACTTCATAGCGCAATGAACCTGACGGTGACAAAGGAAATATCCACAGATGAAAACTAGAAAGAAGCTTTCTTAGAAACTTCTTGGTGATGTGTGAATTCATCTCACAGAGTTGCAGTTATGTTTCGTGGAGCAGTCCATTAACACTGTCTTTGAGGAAGCTGAGAAGGGCTTCCTTGGATCGCATTGAGGCTTACGCTGATAAAGGAAATTTCATCCGTTGAAAACGTGAAAGAAGCTTTCTGAGAAACTTCTTGGTGATGTGTGAATTCATCTCACAGAGTTACACTTATGTTTCATGGAGCAGTCCTTTAACACCGTCTTTGAGGATGCTGAGAAGTTCTTCCTTGGATCGCATGGAGGCCTTCGCTGTAAAAGGAAATCTCATCCGTTCAAAACGTGAAAGAAGCTTTCTTAGAAACTTCTTGGTGATGTGTGAATTCATCTCACAGAGCTACAGTTATGTTTCGTGGAGCAGTCCATTAACACTGTTTTGAGGAAGCTGAGAAGGGCTTCCTTGGATCGCATTGAGGCCTACGCTGACAAACGAACTTTTATCCGTTCAAAACGTGAAAAAAGCTTTCTGAGAAACTTCTTTCTGATCTGTGAATTCATCTGTCGGAGTTACAACCTATGCCTCAAGAAGCAGTTTGCTAACAATCTTTTCGTGTATTCTGGAAAGTGATATTTGGTAGCCCATTGGGGCCCATGGTGAAAAAGGAAATGTCCTCACATCATAACTACAGAGAAACTTTCTGAGAGATTGCTTTCTGATGTGGGACTTCATCACACAGAGTTCCACCCCTCCCTTCTTGGAACAGTTTTATAACACTGTTCTCGTGGATTCTGCAAATGTATATTTGGGCGCTCATTGAGGGCTAGGGTGAAAAAGGAATTATCCTCACATAACAACTAATGAGAAGCTTTCTGAGAAATTGCATTACCATGTGTGAATGCAACTCACAGAGTTACACGTTTCTCTTCAGGGATCAGTTTGTGAACACAGTTTTCTGGAAATCTGAAATTTGGTATTTCATAGCGTAATTAACCTGACGGTGACAAAGGAAATATCCACAGATGAAAACTAGAAAGAAGCTTTCCTAGAAAATTCTTGGTGATGTGTGAATTCATCTCACAGATTTACACTTATGGTTCGTGGAGCAGTCCATTAACAATGTCTTTGAGGAATCTGAGAAGGGCTTCCTTCGATCGCATTGAGGCCTATGCTGATAAAGGAAATTTCATCCGTTCAAAACGTGAAAAAAGCTTTCTGAGAAACTTCTTTCTGATCTGTGAATTCATCTCACAGAGTTACAACCTATGCCTCAAGAAGCGGTTTGCTAACACTCTTTTCGTGGAATCTGGAAAGTGATATTTGGTAGCCCCTACGGGACCATGGTGAAAAACGAAATGTCCTCACATAATCACTACAGAGAAACTTTCTGAGAGATTGCTTTCTGATGTGTGACTTCATCACACAGAGTTCCACCCTTCCCTTCTTGAAACAGTTTGCTAACACTGTTGTGGTGGATTCTGCAAAGGTTTATTTGGGAGCTAATTGAGGGCTAGGGTGAAAAAGAATTATACTCACATAAAACTAAAGAGAAGCTTTCTGAGAAACTGCAATGCCATGTGTGAATGCAACTCACAGAATTACAAGTTTCTCTTCAGTGATCAGTTTGTTAACACAGTTTTCTGGAAATCTGCAATTTGGTATTTCATAGCGCAATGAACCTGACGGTGACAAAGGAAATATCCACAGATGAAAACTACAAAGAAGCTTTCTTAGAAACTTCTTGGTGATGTGTGAAGTCATCTCACAGAGTTACACTTTTGTTTCGTGGAGAAGTCCATTAAGACTGTCTTTGAGGAAGCTGAGAAGGGCTTCCTTGGATCGCAGTGAGGCCTACGCTGATAAAGGACATTTCATCCGTTCAAAACGTGAAAGAAGCTTTCTGAGAAACTTCTTTCTGATCTGTGAATTCATCTCTCAGAGTTACAACCTATGCCTCAAGAAGCAGTTTGCTAACACTCTTTTCGTGGAATCTGGAAAGTGATATTTGGTAGCCCATATTGGCCCATGGTGAAAAAGGAAATGTCCTCACATAGTAAATACAGAGAAACTTTCTTAGAGATTGCTTTCTGATGTGTGACTTCATCACACAGTTTTCCACCCTTCCCTTCTTGGAACAGTTTGCTAACACTGTTCTCGTGTATACTGCAAAGGTATATTTGGGAGTTCATTGAGGGCTAGGGTGAAAAAGGAATTATCTTCACATAACAACTAAAGAGAAGTTTTCTGAGAAACTGCATTGCCATGTGTGAATGCAACTCACAGATTTACACGTTTCTCTTCAGTGATCAGTTTGTTAACGCAGTTTACTGGAAATCTACAATTTGGTTTTTCATAGCACAATGAACCTTACGGTGAGAAAGGAAATATCCACAAATGAAAACTGTAAAGAAGCTTTCTTAGAAACTTCTTAGTGATGGGTGAAATCATCTCACAGAGTTACACTTATGTTTCGTGGAGCAGTCCATTAACACTGTCTTTGAGGACGCTGAGAAGGGCTTCCTTGGATCGCATTGAGGCCTACTCTGATTAAGGAAATTTCATCCCTTCAAAACGTTAAAGAAGCTTTCCGAGAAACTTCTTTCTGTTCTGTGAATTCATCTCTCAGAGTTACAACCTATGCCTCAAGAAGCAGTTTGCTAACACTCTTTTCGTGGAATCTGGAAAGTGATATTTGGTAGCCCACAGGTTCCCATGGTGAAAAAGGAAATGTCCCCACATAATAACTGCAGAGAAACTTCCTGAGAGATTGCTTTCTGATGTGTGACTTCATCACACAGAGTTCCACCCTTCCCTTCTTGGAACAGTTTGCTAACACTGTTCTCGTGGATTCTGCAAGGGTATATTTGGGAGCTCATTGAGGGCTAGGGTGAAAAAGGAATTATCCTCACATAACAACTAAAGAGAAGCTTTCTGAGAAACTTCATTGTCATGTGTGAATGCAACTCACAGAGTTACACGTTTCTCTTCAGTGATCAGTTTGTTAACGCAGTTTTCTGGAAATCTACAATTTGGTATTTCATAGCGAAATGAACCTTACGGTGAGAAAGGAAATATCCACAAATGAAAACTAGAAGGAAGTTTTCTTAGAAACTTCTTGGTGATGTGTGAATTCATCTCACAGAGTTACACTTATATTTCGTGGAGCAGTCCATTAACACTGTCTTTGAGGAAGCTGAGAAGGGCTTCCTTGGATCGCATTGAGGCCTATGCTGATAAAGGACATTTCATCCGTTCAAAACGTGAAAGAAGCTTTCTGAGAAACTTCTTTCTGATCTGTGAATTCATCTAACAGAATAACAACCTATGCCTCAAGAAGCAGTTTGCTAACACTCTTTTCGTGGAATCTGGAAAGTGATATTTGGTAGCCCACAGGTTCCCATGGTGAAAAAGGAAATGTCCCCACATAATAACTGCAGAGAAACTTCCTGAGAGATTGCTTTCTGATGTGTGACTTCATCACACAGAGTTCCACCCTTCCCTTCTTGGAACAGTTTGCTAACACTGTTCTCGTGGATTCTGCAAGGGTATATTTGGGAGCTCATTGAGGGCTAGGGTGAAAAAGGAATTATCCTCACATAACAACTAAAGAGAAGCTTTCTGAGAAACTGCATTGCCATGTGTGAATGCAACTCACAGAGTTACACGTTTCTCTTCAGTTATCAGTTTGTTAAAACACAGTTTTCTGGAAATCTGCAATTTGGTATTTCATAGCGCAATGAACCTGACGGTGAAAAAGGAAATATCCACAGATGAAAACTAGAAAGAAGCTTTCTTAGAAACTTCTTGGTGATGTGTGAATTCATCTCACAGAGTTACACTTATGTTTCGTGGAGCAGTCCATTAACACTGTCTTTGAGAGAGCTGAGAAGGGCTTCCTTGGATCGCATTGAGGCCTAGGCTGGTGAAGGACATTTCATCCGTTCAAAACGTGAAGAAGCTTTCTGAGAAACTTCTTTCTGATCTGTGAATTCATCTCACAGAGTCACAACCTATGCCTCAAGAAGCAGTTTGCTAACACTCTTTTCGTGGAATCTGGAAAGTCATATTTGGTAGCCTTAGGGGCCCATGGTGAAAAGGAAATGTCCTCACATAATAACTACAGAGAAACTTTCTGAGAGATTGCTTTCTGATGTGTGACTTCATCACACAGAGTTCCACCCTTCCCTTCTTGGAACAGTTTGCTAACACTGTTCTCGTGGATTCTGCAAAGGTATATTTGGGAGCTCATTGAGGGCTAGGGTGAAAAAGGAATTATCCTCACATAACAACTAAGAGAAGCTTTCTGAGAAACTGCATTGCCATGTGTGAATGCAACTCACAGAGTTACACGTTTCTCTTCAGTGATCAGTTTGTTAACACAGTTTTCTGGAAATCTGCAATTTGGTATTTCATAGCGCAATGAACCTGACGGTGACAAAGGAAATATCCACAGATGAAAACTAGAAAGAATCTTTCTTAGAATCTTCTTGGTGATGTGTGAATTCATCTCACAGAGTTACACTTATGTTTCGTGGAGCAGTCCATTAACACTGTCTTTGAGGAAGCTGAGAAGGGCTTCCTTGGATCACATTGAGGCCTACACATGATAAAGGAAATTTCATCCGTTCAAAACGTGAAAGAAGCTTTCTGAGAAACTTCTTTCTGATCTGTGAATTCATCTCACAAAGTTAACAACCTATGCCTCAAGAAGCAGTTTGCTAACACTCTTTTCGTGGAATCTGCAAAGTGATATTTGGTAGCCCATCGGGGCCCATGGTGAAAAAGGAAATGTCCTCACATAATAACTACAGAGAAACTTTCTGAGAGATTGCTTTCTGATGTGTGACTTCATCACACAGAGTTCCACCCTTCCCTTCTTGGAACAGTTTACTAACACTGTTCTCGTGGATTCTGCAAAGGTATATTTGGGAGCTCATTGAGGGCTAGGGTGAAAAAGGAATTATCCTCACATAACAACTAAAGAGAAGCTTTCTGAGAAACTGCATTGCCATGTGTGAATGCAACTCACAGAGTTACACGTTTCTCTTCAGTTATCAGTTTGTTAAACACAGTTTTCTGGAAATCTGCAATTTGGTATTTCATAGCGCAATGAACCTGACGGTGAAAAAGGAAATATCCACAGATGAAAACTAGAAAGAAGCTTTCTTAGAAACTTCTTGGTGTTGTGTGAATTCATCTCACAGAGTTACACTTATGTTTCGTGGAGCAGTCCATTAACACTGTCTTTGAGAGAGCTGAGAAGGGCTTCCTTGGATCGCATTGAGGCCTATGCTGGTGAAGGACAATTCATCCGTTCAAAACGTGAAGAAGCTTTCTGAGAAACTTCTTTCTGATCTGTGAATTCATCTCACAGAGTCACAACCTATGCCTCAAGAAGCAGTTTGCTAACACTCTTTTCGTGGAATCTGGAAAGTGATATTTGGTAGCCATAGGGGCCCATGGTGAAAAGGGAAATGTCCTCACATAATAACTACAGAGAAACTTTCTGAGAGATTGCTTTCTGATGTGTGACTTCATCACACAGAGTTCCACCCTTCTCTTCTTGGAACAGTTTGCTAACACTGTTCTCGTGGATTCTGCAAAGGTATATTTGGGAGCTCATTGAGGGCTATAGTGAAAAAGGAATTATGCTCACATAACAACTAAAGAGAAGCTTTCTGAGAAACTGCATTGCCATGTGTGAATGCAACTCACAGATTTACACGTTTCTCTTCAGTGATCAGTTTGTTAACGCAGTTTTCTGGAAATCTACAATTTGGTATTTCATAGCGCAATGAACCTTACGGTGAGAAAGGAAATATCCACAAATGAAAAGTAGAAAGAAGCTTTCTTAGAAACTTCTTGGTGATGTGTGAATTCTCTCACAGAGTTACACTTATGTTTCGTGGAGCAGTCCATTAACACTGTCTTTGAGGAAGTTGAGAAAGGCTTCCTTGGATCGCATTGAGGCCTACGCTGATTAAGGAAATTTCATCCGTTGAGAACGTGAAAGAAGCTTTCCTGAGAAACTTCTTTCTTATCTGTGAATTCATCACACAGGGTTACAACCTAGCCTCAAGAAGCAGTTTGCTAACACTCTTTTCGTGGAATCTGGAAAGTGATATCTGGAAGCCCATAGGGGCCCATGTGAAAAAGGAAATGTCCTCACATAATAACTACAGAGAAACTTTCTGAGAGATTGCTTTCTGATGTGTGACTTCATCACACAGAGTTTCCACCCTTCCCTTCTTGGAACAGTTTACTAACACTGTTCTCGTGGATTCTTCAAAGGTATATTTTGGGAGCTCATTGAGGGCTAGGGTGATAAAGGAATTATCCTCACATAACAACCAAAGAGAAGCTTTCTGAGAAAATGCATTGCCATAGTGTGAATGCAACTCACAGAGTTACACGTTTCTCTTCAGTGATCAGTTTGTTAACACAGTTTTCTGGAAATCTGCCATTTGATATTTCATAGTGCAATCAACCTGACGGTGACAAAGGAAATATCCACAGATGAAAACTAGAAAGAAGCTTTCTTAGAAACTTCTTGGTGTTGTGTGAATTCATCTCACAGAGTTACACTTATGTTTCAAGGAGCAGTCCATTAACACTGTCTTTGAGGAAGCTGAGAACTGCTTCCTTGAATCGCATTGAGGCCTACGCAGATAAAGGACATTTCATCCGTTCAAAACGTGAAAGAAGCTTTCTGAGAAACTTCTTTCTGATCTGTGAATTCATCTCACAGTGTTACAAACTATGCCCCAAGAAGCAGTTTGCTAACACTCTTTTCGTGGAATCTAGAAAGTGACATTTGGTAGCCCATAGGGGCCCATGGTGAAAAAGGAAATGTCCTCACATAATAACTACAGAGAATCTTTCTGAGAGATTGCTTTGTGATGTGTGACTTCCTCACACAGAGTTCCACCCTTCCCTTCTTGGAACAGTTTGCTAACACTATCTCGTGGATTCTGCAAAGGTATATTTGGGGAGCTCATTGAGGGCTAGGGTGAAAAAGGAATTATCCTCACATAACAACTAAAGAGAAGCTTTCTGAGAAACTGCATTGCCATGTGTGTATGCAACTCACAGAGTTACACGTTTCTCTTCAGTGATCAGTTTGTTAACACAGTTTTCTGGAAATCTGCAATTTGGTATTTCATAGCGCAATGAACCTGACGGTGACAAAGGAAATATCCACAGATGAAAACTAGAAAGAAGCTTTCTTAGAAACTTCTTGGTGACGTGTGAATTCATCTCACAGAGTTACACTTATGTTTCATGAAGCAGTCCATTAACACTGTCTTTGAGGAAGCTGAGAAGGGCTTCCTTGGATCGCATTGAGGCCTACGCTGATAAAGGAAATTTCATCCTTTCAAAAGGTGAAAGAAGCTTTCTGAGAAACTTCTTTCTGATCTGTGAATTCATCTCACAGTGTTACAACATATGCCTCAAGAAGCAGTTTGCTAACACTCTTTTCGTGGAATCTGGAAAGTGATATTTGGTAGCCCATGGGGCCCATGGTGAAAAAGGGAATGTCCTCACATTGTAACTACAGAGAAACTTTCTGAGAGATTGCTTTCTGATGTGTGAATTCATCACACAGAGTTCCACCCTTCCCTTCTTGGAACAGTTTGCTAACACTGTTCTCGTGGATTCTGCAAAGGTATATTTGCGAGCTCATTGAGGGCTAGGGTGAAAAAGGAATTATCCTCACATAACAACTAAAGAGAAGTTTTTCTGAGAAACTGCATTGCCATGTGTGAATGCAACTCACAGAGTTACACGTTTCTCTTCAGTGATCAGTTTGTTAACGCAGTTTACTGGAAATCTGCAATTTGGTATTTCATAGCGCAATGAACCTTACGGTGACAAAGGAAATATCCACAAATGAAAACTATAAAGAAGCTTTCTTAGAAACTTCTTAGTGATGTGTGAATTCATCTCACAGAGTTACACTTATGTTTCGTGGAGCAGTCCATTAACACTTACTTTGAGGACGCTGAGAAGGGCTTCCTTGGATCGCATTGAGGCTTACGCTGATTAAGGAAATTTCATCCCTTCAAAACGTTAAAGAAGCTTTCTGAGAAACTTCTTTCTGATCTGTGAATTCATCTCTTGGAGTGACAACCTATGCCTCAAGAGGCAGTTTGCTAACACTCTTTTCGTGGAATCCGGAAGGTGATATTTGTTAGCCCACAGGGGCGCATGGTGAAAAAGGAAATGTCCTCACATAATAACTACAGAGAAACTTTCTGAGAGATTGCTTTCTGATGTGTGACTTCATCACACAGAGTTCCACCCTTCCCTTCTTTTTTTTTTTTTTTTTTTTTTTTTTTTTTTTTTTTTTTTTTTTTGAGAAGGAGTCTCGCTCTGTCACCCAGGCTGGAGTGCAGTGGCCAGATCTCAGCTCACTGCAAACTCCGCCTCCCGGGTTTACGCCATTCTCCTGCCTCAGCCTCCCGAGTAGCTGGGACTACAGGCGCCCGCCACCTCGCCCGGCTAGTTTTTTGTATTTTTTTAGTAGAGACGGGGTTTCACCGTGTTAGCCAGGATGGTCTCCATCTCCTGACCTCGTGATCCGCCCGTCTCGGCCTCCCAAAGTGCTGGGATTACAGGCTTAAGCCACCGCGCCCGGCCCACCCTTCCCTTCTTGGAACAGTTTGCTAACACTGTTCTCGTGGATTCTGCAAAGGTATATTTGGGAGCTCATTGAGGGCTAGGGTGAAAAAGGAATTATCCTCACATAACAACTAAAGAGAAGCTTTCTGAGAAACTGCATTGCCATGTGTGAATGCAACTCACAGAGTTACACGTTTCTCTTCAGTGATCAGTTTGTTAACGCAGTTTTCTGGAAATCTGCAATTTGGTATTTCATAGCGCAATGAACCTGACGGTGACAAAGGAAATATCCACAGATGAAAACTAGAAAGAAGCTTTTTAGAAACTTCTTGGTGATGTGTGAATTCATCTCACAGAGTTACACTTATGTTTGTGGAGCAGTCCATTAACACTGTCTTTGAGGAAGCTGAGAAGCTTCCTTGGATCGCATTGAACCTACGCTGATAAAGGACATTTCATCCGTTCAAAACGTGAAAGAAGCTTTCTGAGAAACTTCTTTCTGATCTGTGAATTCATCTCACAGAGTTACAACCTATGCCTCAAGAAGCAGTTTGCTAACACTCTTTTCGTGGAATCTGCAAAGTGATATTGGTAGCCCAAAGGGGCCCATGGTGAAAAAGGAAATGTCCTCACATAATAACTACACGAGAAATTTCTGAGAGATTGCTTTCTGATGTGTGACTTCATCACACAGAGTTCCACCCTTCCCTTCTTGGAACAGTTTGCTAACACTGTTCTCGTGGATTCTGCAAAGGTATATTTGGGAGCTCATTGAGGGCTAGGGTGAAAAAGGAATTATCCTCACATAACAACTAAAGAGAAGTTTTGAGAAACTGCATTGCCATGTGTGAATGCAACTCACAGAGTTACACGTTTCTCTTCAGTGATCAGTTTGTTAACGCAGTTTTCTG
>NC_044553.1:166158411-166192066 GCF_007565055.1 Rhinopithecus roxellana
AGCCTGCGCTGATAAGGACATTTCATCCGTTCAAAACGTGAAAGAAGTTTTCTGAGAAACTTGTTTCTGATCTGTGAATTCATCTCACAGAGTTACAACATATGCCTCAAGAAGCACTGTGCTAACACACTTTTCGTGGAATCTGGAAAATGATATTTGGCAGCCCATAGGGGCCCATGGTGAAAATGGGAATATCCTCGCATAATAACTACAGAGAAACTTTCTGAGAGATTGCTTTCTGATGTGTGACTTCATCACACACAGTTCCAACCTTCCCTTCTTGGAACAGTTTGCTAACACTGTTCTCGTGGATTCTGCAACGGAATATTTGGGAGCTCATTGAGGGCCAGGGTGAAAAAGGAATTATCCTCACATAGTAACTAAAGGGAAGCTTTCAGAGAAACTGCATTGCCATGTGTGAATGCAACTCACAGAGTTACACGTTTCTCTTCAGTGATCAGTTTTTTAACAGAGTTTTCTGGAAATCTGCAATTTGGTATTTCATAGCGCAATGAACCTGACGGTGACAAAGGAAATATCCACAGATGAAAACTACAAAGAAGCTTTCTTAGAAACCTCTTGGTGATGTGTGAATTCATCTCACAGAGTTACACTTATGTTTCGTGGAGCACTACATTAACACTGTCTTTGAGGAAGCTGAGAAGGGCTTCCTTGTATCGCATTGAGGCCTATGCTGATAAAGGAAATTTCATCCGTTGAAAACGTGAAAGAAACTTTCTGAGAAACTTCTTTATGATCTGTGAATTCATCTCAAAGAGTTACACTTATGTTTCGTGGAGCAGTCCATTAACACTGTCTTTGAGGAAGCTGAGAAGGGCTTCCTTGGATCGCATTGAGGCCTATGCTGATAAAGGAAATTTCATCCGTTCAAAACGTGAAAGAAACTTTCTGAGAAAATTCTTTCTGATCTGTGAATTCATCTCAAAGTGTTACAACTTATGCCTAAAGAAGCAGTTTGCTAACACTCTTATCGTGGGATCTGGAATATGATATTGGGTAGCCCAAAGGGGCCCATGGTGAAAAAGGAAATGTCCTCATATCATAACTACACAGAAACTTTCTGAGAGATTGCTTTCTGATGTATGACTTCATCACACAGAGTTCCACCCTTCCCTTCTTGGAACAGTTTGCTAACACTGTTCTCGTGGATTCTGCAAAGGTGTATTTGGGAGCTCATTGAGGGCTAGGGTGAAAAAGGAATTATCCTCACATAATAACTAAAGAGAAGCTTTCTGAGAAACGTCATTGCCATGTGTGAATGCAACTCACAGAGTTACACGTTTCTCTTCAGTGATCAGTTTGTTAAAAACGTTTTCTGGAAATCTGCAATTTGGTATTTCATAGCGCAATGAACCTTACGGTGGCAAAGGAGATATCCACAGATGAAAACTAGAAAGAAGCTCTCTTAGAAACTTCTTGGTGATGTGTGAATTCATCTCACATAGTTACACATATGTTTCGTGGAGCTGTCCATTAACACTGTCTTTGAGGAAGCTGAGAAGGGCTTCCTTGGATCGCATGGAGGCCTACGCTGATAAAGGAAATTTCATCCACGCAAAACGTGAAAGAAGCTTTCTGAGAAAATTCTTTCTGATCTGTGAATTCATCTCACCGAGTTACTAACTATGCCTCAAGAAGCAGTTTGCTAACACTCTTTTCGTGGAATCTGGAAAGTGATATTTGGTAGCCCATAGGGGCCCATGGTGAAAAAGGAAATGTCCTCACATAATAACTACAGAGAAACTTTCTGAGAGATTGCTTTCTGATGTGTGACTTCATCGCACAAAGTTCCACACTTCCCTTCTTGGAACACTTTGCTAACCCTGATCTCGTGGATTCTGCAAAGTTATATTTGGGGGCTCATTGAGGGCTCAGGTGAAAAAGGAATTATCCTCACATAATAACTAAAGAGAAGCTTTCTGAGAAACTGCATTGCCATGTGTGAATGCAACTCACAGAGATACACGTCTCTCTTCAGTCATCAGTTTCTTAACACAGTTTACTGGAAATCTACAATTTGGTATTTCATAGCGCAATGAACGTTACGGTGACAAAGGAAATATCCGCAGATGAAAACTAGAACGAAGCTTTCTTAGAAACTTGTTGGTGATGTGTGAATTCATCTCACAAAGTTACACTTATGTTTCTTGGAGCAGTCCATTTTCACTGTCTTTGAGGAAGCTGAGAAGGGCTTCCTTGGATCGCATTGAGGCCGTCGCTGATAAAGGATATTTTATGCATTCAAAACGTGAAAAAATGTTTCTGAGAAACTTCTTTCTGATCTGTGAATTCATCTCACAGAGTTACAACCTGTGCCTCAAGAAGCAGTTTGCTAACACTCTTTTCGAGGAATCTGGAAAGTGATATTTGGTAGCCCACAGGGGCCCATAGTGAAAAAGGAAATGTCCTCACATAATAACTACAGAGAAACTTTCTGAGAGATTGCTTTCTGACGTGTGACTTCATCACACAGAGTTCCACCCTTCCCTTCTTGGAACAGTTTTCTAACACTGTTCTCGTGAATACTGCAAAGGTATATTTGGGATCTCATTGAGGGCTAGAATGAAAAAGGAATTATCCTCACATAATAACTAAAGTGAAGCCTTCTGAGAAAGTGCATTTGCAATGTGTGAATGCAACTCACAGAGTTACACGTTTCTCTTCAGTGATCAGTTTCTTAACCCAGTTTTCTGGAATTCTGCAATTTGGTATTTCATAGCGCAATGAACGTTCCGTTGACAAAGGAAATATCCGCAGATGAAAACTGGAAAGAAGCTTTCTTAGAAACTTCTTGGAGATGTGTGAATTCATCTCACAGAGTTACACTTATGTTTCGTAGAGCAGTCCATTAACACTGTCTTTGAGGAAGCTGAGAAGGGCTTCCTTGGATCGCATTGAGGCCTACGCTGATACAGGAAATTTCATCTGTTCAAAACGTGAAAGAAGCTTTCTGAAAAACTTCTTTCTGATCTGTGAATTCATCCCACAGAGTTACAACCTATGCCTCAAGAAGCAGTTTGCTAACACACTCTTCGGGGAATCTGGAAAGTGATATTTGGTAGCCCATAGGGGCTCATGGTGAAAAAGGAAATGTCCTCACATAATAACTACAGAGAAACTTTCTGAGAGATTGCTTTCTGATGTGTGACTTCATCACACAGAGTTCCACCCTTCCCTTCTTGGAACAGTTTGCTAACACTGTTCTCGTATATTCTGCAAAGGTGTATTTGGGAGCTCATTGAGGGCTAGGGTGAAAAAGGAATTATCCTCACATAATAACTAAAGAGAAACCTCTGAGAAACTGCATTGCAATGTGTGAATGCAACTCACAGAGTTACACGTTTCACTTAAGTGATCAGATTGTTAACACAGTTTTCTGGAAATCTGCAATTTAGTATTTCATAGCGCAATGAAACTTTCGGTGACAAAGGAAATATCCACAGATGAAAACTAGAAAGAAGCTTTCTTAGAAACTTCTTGGTGATGTGTGAATTCATCTCACAGTGTTACACTTATGTTTCGTGGAGCAGTCCATTAACACTGTCTTTGAGGAAGCTGAGAAGGGCTTCCTTGGATCGCATTGAGGCCTACGCTGATACAGGAAATTTCATCTGTTCAAAACGTGAAAGAAGCTTTCTGAAAAACTTCTTTCTGATCTGTGAATTCATCCCACAGAGTTACAACCTATGCCTCAAGAAGCAGTTTGCTAACACACTCTTCGGGGAATCTGGAAAGTGATATTTGGTAGCCCTTAGGGGCCCATGGTGAAAAAGGAAATGTCCTCACATAATAACTACAGAGAAACTTTCTGAGAGATTGCTTTCTGATGTGTGACTTCATCACACAGACTTCCACCCTTCCCTTCTTGGAACAGTTTCCTAACACTGTTCTCTTGGATTCTGCAAAGGTATATTTCGGGGCTCATTTAGGGCTAGGGTGAAAAAGGAATTATCCTCACATAATAACTAAAGAAAAGCTTTCTGAGAAACTGCATTGCCATGTGTGAATGCAACTCACAGAGTTACACGTTTCTCTTCAGTGATCAGTTTGTTAAAGTTTTCTGGAAATCTGCACTTTGGTATTTCATAGCGGAATGAACCTTACGGTGACAAAGGAAATATCCACAGATGAAAACTAGAAAGAAGCTTTCCTAGAAACCTCTTGGTGATGTGTGAATTCATCTCACAGAGTTACACTTATGTTTCGTGGAGCACTACATTAACACTGTCTTTGAGGAAGCTGAGAAGGGCTTCCTTGTATCGCATTGAGGCCTATGCTGATAAAGGAAATTTCATCCGTTGAAAACGTGAAAGAAACTTTCTGAGAAACTTCTTTATGATCTGTGAATTCATCTCAAAGAGTTACACTTATGTTTCGTGGAGCAGTCCATTAACACTGTCTTTGAGGAAGCTGAGAAGGGCTTCCTTGGATCGCATTGAGGCCTATGCTGATAAAGGAAATTTCATCCGTTCAAAACGTGAAAGAAACTTTCTGAGAAAATTCTTTCTGATCTGTGAATTCATCTCAAAGTGTTACAACTTATGCCTCAAGAAGCAGTTTGCTAACACTCTTATCGTGGGATCTGGAATGTGATATTTGGTAGCCCATAGGGGCCCATGGTGAAAAAGGAAATGTCCTCACATCATAACTACACAGAAACTTTCTGAGAGATTGCTTTCTGATGTATGACTTCATCACACAGAGTTCCACCCTTCCCTTCTTGGAACAGTTTGCTAACACTGTTCTCGTGGATTCTGCAAAGATATATTTGGGAGCTCTTTGAGGACTAGGGTGAAAAAGGAATTATCCTCACATAATAACTAAAGAGAAGCTTTCTGAGAAACTGCATTGCCATGTGTGAATGCAACTCACAGAGTTACACGATTCTCTTCAGTGATCAGTTTGCTAACACAGTTTTCCGGAAATCTGCAATTTGGTATTTCATAGCGCAATGAACCTGACGTTGACAAAGGAAATATCCGCAGACAAAAAGTAGAAAGAAGCTTTCTTATAAACTTCCTGGTGATGTGTGAATTCATCTCACAGAGTTACACTTATGTTTCGTGGAGCACTCCATTAACACTGTCTTTGAGGAAGCTGAGAAGGGCTTCCTTGGATGGCATTGAGGCCTACGCTGATAATGGAAATTACATCCGTTCAACACGTGAAAGAAGCTTTCTGAGAAACTTCTTTCTGATCTGTGAATTCATCTCAAAGGGTTACAACCTATGCCTCAAGAAGCAGTTTGCTAACACTCTTTTCGTGGAATCTGGAAAGTGATATTTGGTAGCCCATAGGGGCCCGTGGTGAAAAAGGAAATGTCTCACATCATGACAACAGAGAAACTTTCTGAGAGATTGCTTTCTGATGTGTGACTTTATCACACAAAGTTCCACACTTCCCTTCTTGGAACAGTTTGCTAACACTGTTCTCGTGGATTCTGCAAAGGTATATTTGGGAGCTCATTGAGGGGTAGGGAGTATAAGGAATTATCCTCACATAATAACTAAAGAGAAGGTTTCTGACAAACTGCATTGCCATGTGTGAATGCACCTCACAGAGTTACACGTTTCTCTTCAGTGATCAGTTTGTTAACACCGTTTTCTGGAAATCTGCAATTAGATACTTCATAGCGCAATGAAGCTTACGGTGACAAAGCAAATATCTTCAGATGAAAACTTGAAAGAGGCTTTCGCAGAAACTTCTTGGTGATGTGTGAATTCATCTCACAGAGTTACACTTATGTTTCGTGGAGCAGTCCAAAAACACTGTCTTTGAGGAACCTGAGAAGAGCTTCCTCTGATATCATTGAGGCCTACGCTGATTAAGGAAGTTTCATCACTTCAAAACGTGAAAGAAATTTTCTGAGAAACTTCTTTCTGATCAGTGAGATCATCTCACAGACTTACAACTTAGACCTCAGGAGCAGTCTGCTCACACTCTTTTCGTGGAAACTGCAAAGTGATATTTGGGAGTCCATAGGGGCCCATGGTGAAAAAGGAAATATCCTCACGTAATAAGTACAGAGAAGCTTTCTGCGAGATTGCTTTCTGATGTGTGACTTCATCACACAGAGTTCCACCCATCCCTTCTTGGAACAGTTTGGTAACACTGTTGTCGTGGATTTTGCAAAGTGATATTTAGGAGTCCATAAGGACCCATGGTGAAAATAGAAGTATCCTCACATAAGAACTAGAGAGAAGCTTTCTGAGAGATTGCTTTCTGATATGTGACTTCATCACACAGAGTTGCACCCTTACCTTCTTGGAACTGTTTGCTAACACTGTTGTCGTGGATTCTGCAAAGTGATATTTGGAAGCTCATTGAGGGCTATGGTGAATAATGAAATATCCTCAGATTAAAACAGGAAAGAAGCCTTCTGAGAAACTGCATTGCCATGTGTGAAAGCAACTCACACAGTTACACGTTTCTGTTCAGTGATCAGTTTGTTAACACAGTTTTCTGGAAATCCGCAATTAGATACTTCATAGTGCAGTGAAGCTTACGGTGACAAAGGAAATATCCTCAGATGAAAACTAGAAAGAAGCGTTCTTAGAAACTTCTTGGTGATGTGTGAATATATCTCACAGAGTTACACTTATGTTTCGTGGAGCAGTAGATTAACACTGTCTTTGAGGAACATGAGAAGGGCTTCTTTGGATCGCATTGAGGCCGACGGTGATAAAGGAAATTTCATCAGTTCAAAACGTGAAGGACGCTTTCTGAGAAACTTCCTTGTTATCAGTGAGTTAATCTCAAACACTTGAAACATAGACCTTGGGAAGCAGTTTGCTAACACTCTTTCTGTGGAAACTGCAAAGTCATATTTGGGAGCCCATAGATGCCCATGGTGATATAGGAAATATCCTCACATAATAACTAGAGAGATCCTTTCTGAGAGATTGATTTCTGATGTGTGACTTCAGCACACAGAGTTCCACCCTTCCATTCTTGGAATAGTTTTCTAACACTGTTGTCGTGGATCCTGCAACGTGATATTTGGGAGCCCATAGGTTCCCATGGTGATAAAAGAAGTATCCTCACATAAGAACCTGAGAGAAGCTTTCAGAGAGATAGCTTTCTGATATGTGACTTCATCACACAGAAATCCACCCTACCCTTCTTGGAACAGTTTGCTAACACTGTTGTCGTGGATTCTGCAAAGTGATATTTGGGAGCTCTTTGAGGGCTATGGTGAAAAAGGAAATATCCTCAGATTAAAACTGGAAAGAAGCCTTCTGAGAATCTGCATTGCCATGTGTGAATGCAACTCACAGAGTTACACGTTTCTCGTCAGTGATCAGTTTGTTAACACAGTGTTCTGGAAATCTGCAATTTGATACTGCTTATCGCAATTAAACGTATGGTGACAAAGGAAATATCCTCAGATGAAAACTAGAAAGAAGCTTTCTTAGAAAATTCTTGGTGATGTGTGAATTCATCTACCAGAGTTACACTTATGTTTTTGGAACAGTCCATTAACCCTGTCTTTGAGGAAGCTGAGAAGGGCTTCTTTGGATCGCATTGAGGATTATGCTGATAAAGGAAATTTCATCAGTTCACAACGTGAAAGAACCTTTCTGAGAAACTTCTTTCTGATCAGTGAGTTCATCTCACAGGCTTAAAAGGAGACATCAGGAAGCAGTTTGCTAACACTCTTCTCGTGGAAACTGCAAAATGGTATTTGGGAGCCAATAGGGACCCATGGTGAAAAAGGAAATATCGTAACAGAATGAATAGAGAGAAGCTTTCTGAGAGATTGCTGTCTCATGTGCGACTTCATCACACTGGGTTCCAGACTTCCCTTCTTGTTACAGTTTCCTAACACAGTTGTCGTGGATTCTGCAAGTGACATTTGGGAGCTCATTGAGGGCTAAGGTGAAAAAGGAAATATCCTCAGATTAAAACTGGAAAGAAGACTTCTGCGAAACTGCGTTGGCATGTGTGAATGCAACTCACAGAGTTTCACATTTCTCTTCAGTGATCAGGTAGTTAACACAGTTTTCTGCAAATCTGCAATTAGATACTTCAAAGCACAATGAAGCTTACGGTGACAAAGGAAATATCCACAGATGAAAACTAGAAAGAAGCTTTCTCAGAAACTTCTTGGTGATGTGTGAATTCATCTCACAGAGTTACACTTATGTTTCGTGGAGCAGTCCATTAACACTGTCTTTGAGGAAGCTGAGAAGGGCTTCTTTGGATCGCATTGAGGCCTACGCTGATAAAGGAAATTTCATCACTTCAAAACGTGAAAGAAGCTTTCTGAGAAACTTCTTTCTGATCAGTGAGTTCATCTCACTGACTTAAAACATAGAACTCAGGAAGACGTTTGCTAACACCCTTTTCGTGGAAACTGCAAAGTCATATTTGGGAGCCCATGGGGTCCATGGTGAGAAAGGAAATATCCTCACATAATAACTAGAGAGAAGCTCTCTGAGAGATTGCTTTCTGATGTGTGACTTCTTCACACAGAGTTCCACCCTTCCCTTCTTGGAACAGTTTGCTAACACTGTTGTCGTGGATTTTGCAAACTGACATTTAGGATCCCATAGGGGCCTATGGTGAAAAAAGAAGTATCTTCACATAAGAACTAGATAGAAGCTTTCTGAGAGTTTGCTTTCTGATATGTGACTTCATCACACAGAGTTCCACCTTTCCCTTCTTGGGACAGTTTGCTAACACTGTTGTCGTGGATTCTGCAAAGTGATATTTGGGAGCTCATTGAGGGCTATGGTGAAAAAGGAAATATGCCCAGATTAAAATTGGAAAGAAGGCTTCTGAGAAACTGCATTGCCAACTGTGAATGCATCTCACAGACTTGCACGTTTCTTTTCAATGATCAGTTTGTTAACACAGTTTTCTGGAAATCTGCAATTAGATACTTCATAGTGCAGTGAAGCTTACGGTGACAAAGGAAATATCCTCAGATGAAAAGTAGAAAGAAGCTTTCCTAGAAACTTCTTGGTGATATGTGCATTCATCTCACAGAGTTACACTTATGTTTCGTGGAGCAGTCCATTAACACTGTCTTTCAGGAAACTGAGAAGGGCTTCTTTGGATTGCATTGAGGCCTGCGCTGATAAAGGAAATTTCTTCAGTTCAAAACGTGAAAGAAACATTCTGAGAAACTACTTTCTGATCAGTGAGTTCATCTCACAGACTTACATCATCGACCTCAGGAAGCAGTTTCCTAACACTCTTTTCGTGGAAACTGCAAAGTCCTATTTGGGAGCCCATAGGGGCCCATGGTGAAAAAGGAAATATCCTCACATAATAACTAGAGAGAAGCTTTCTGAGTGATTTCTTTCTTATGTGTGACTTCATCACAGAGAGTTCCACCCTTCCCTTCTTGGAACAGATTCCTAACTCTGTTGTCTTGGATTTTGCAAAAGTACATTTCGGAGCCCTTAGGGGCCGATAGTGAAAAAGGAAGTATCCTCACATGAGAACTAGAGAGAAGCTTTCTGAGAGATTGCTTCTTGATATGTGACTTCATCACACAGAGTTTCACACTTCCCTTCTTGGAACAGTTTGCTAACACTGTTGTCGTGGATTCTGCAAAGTTATATTTCGGAGCTCATTGAGGGCTATTGTGAAAAAGGAAATATGCTTAGATTAAAACTGGATAGATTCCTTCTGGGAAACTGCATTGCCATATGTGAATGCAACTCACAGAGTTACACATTTCTCTTCAGTGATCAGTTCGTTAACACAGTTTTCTGGAAATCTGCAATTAGATACTTCATAGCGCATTGGAGCTTTCGGTGACAAAGGAAATTTCCTCAGATGAAAAATAGAAAGAAACTTTCTTAGAAATTTCTTGGTGACGTGTGACTTCTTCTCTCAGAGTTACCCTTATGTTTCGTGGAGCAGTCCATTAACACTGTCTTTGAGGAAACTGAGAAGGGCTTCTTTGGATCGCATTGAGGCCTATGCTGATAAAGGAAATTTCATCAGTTAGAAACGTGAAAGAAACTTTCTGAGAAACTTCTATCTGATCCGTGAGTTCATCTGACAGACTTACAACATAGATCTCAGGAAGCAGTTTTCTAACACTCTTTTCGTGGTAACTGCAAAGTCATATTTGGAAGCCCATAGGGGTCCATGGTGAAAAAGGAAGTATCCTCACATAACAACTAGAGAGAAGCTTTCTGAGAGATTGCTTTCTGATGCGTGACTTCATCACACAGAGTTCCATGTTTTCCTTCTTGGAAGAGTGTGTTAACACTGTTGTCGTGTATTCTGCTAAGTGATATTTGGGATCCCGTAGTGGCCCATGGTGAAAATAGCAGTATCCTCACAGAAGAACTAGATAGAACCTTTCTGAGAGGTTGCTTTCTGATTTGTGACTTCATCACACAGAGTTCCACCCTTCCCTTCTTGGAACAGTTTGCTAACACTGTTGTCGTGGATTCTGCAAAGTGATATTTGGGATCCCATTGGTTCCCATGGTGAAAAAAGAAGTATCGTCACATAAGAACTAGAGAGAAGCTTTCTGAGAGATTGCTTTCTGATATGTGACTTCGTCAGAGTTCCACCCTTCCCTTCTTGAACAGTTTGCTAAAACTGTTGTCGTGGATACTGCAAAGTGATATTTGGGAGCTCTTTGAGCGCTATGGTGAAAAAGGAAATATTCTCAGATTAAAACTGGAAAGAAGCCTTCTGAGAATCTGCATTGCCATGTGTGAATGCAACTCACAGAGTTACACGTTTCCCTTCAGTGATCAGTTTGTTAACACAGTTTTCTAAAAATCTGCAATTAGATATTCATAGCTCAATGAAGCTTACGGTGACAAAGGAAATATCCTCAGATGAAAACTAGAAAGAAGCTTTCTTAGAAATTTCTTGGTGATGTGTGAATTCATGTCACAGAGCTACACTTACTTTTCGTCGATCAGTCCATTAACACTGTCTTTGAGGAACCTGAGAACGGGTTCTTTCGATTGCATTGAGGCCTATGCTGATAAAGGAAATTTCATCAGTTCAAAACGTGAAAGAAAATTTCTGAGAAACTTCTTTCTGCTCACTGAGTTCATCTCACGGAAATACAACATAGACCTCAGGAAGCAGTTTGTTAACACTCTTTTCGGGAAACTGCAAAGTGATATTTGGGAGCCCATAGGGGCCCATGGTGAAAAAGGAAATATCCTCACATAATAACTAGACAGAAACTTTCTGAGAGATTGCTTTCTGAGATGTGACTTCATCACACAGAGTTCCACCCTTCCCTTCTTGGAAGAGTTTGCTAACACTGTTGTCGTGGACTCTGCAAAGTTACATTTTGGAGCCCATAGGTTCCCATGGTGAAAAAAGAAGTATACTAACATAAGAACTAAAGAGAAACTTTCTGAGAAATTACTTTCTGATATGTGACTTCATCACACAGAGTTCCACCCTTCCCTTCGTGGAACAGTTTGCTAAAACTGTTGTCGTGGATTCTGCAAAGTGATATTTGGGAGCTCTTTGAGGGCTATGGTGAAAAAGGAAATATGCTCAGATTAAAACTGGAAAGAAGCCTTCTGCGAATCTGCATTTCTATGTATGAATGCAACTCACAGAGTTACACGTTTCTCTTCAGTGATCAGTTTGTTAACACAGTTATCTGGAAATTTGTAATTAGATACTTCATAGCGTAATGAAGCTTACGGTGACAAAGGAAATATCCTCAGATGAAAACTAAAAAAGAAGCATTCTTGGAAACTTCTTGGTGATGCGTGAATTCTTCTCACATAATTACACTTATGTTTCATGGAGCAGTCCATTAACACTGTCTTTGAGGAAGTTCAGAAGTGCTTCTTTGGATCGCATTGAAGCCTACACTGATAAAGGCAATTTCATCAGTTCAAAAGGTGAAAGAAGCTTTCTGAGAAACTTCTTTCTGTTCAGTGAGTTCATTTCTCAGACTTACAAATTAGACCTCAGGAAGCAGTTTGCTAACACTCTTTTCTTGGAAACTGCAAAGTGATATTTGGGAGCCCATAGGGGCCCATGCTGTAAAAGGAAATATCCTCACATAATAACTAGAGAGAAGCTTCCTGAGAGATTGCTTTCTGAGATGTGACTTCATCACACAGAGTTCCACCCTTCCCTTCCTGGAACAGTTTGCTAACCCTGTTGTCGTGGATCCTGCAAAGTGATATTTGGGATCCCATAAGGGCCCATGGTGAAAAAAGAAGTATCCTCACATAAGAATTAGAGAGAAGCTTTCGGAGAGATAGCTTTCTAATATGTGACTTCATCACACAGAGTTCCACTCTTCCAATCTTGGAACAGTTTGCTAACACTGTTGTCGTGGATTATGCAAAGTGACATTTGGGAGCTCATTGAGGGCTAAGATGAAAAAGGAAATATCCTCAGATTAAAACAGGAAAGAAGCCTTCTGAGAAACTGCATTGCCATGTGTGTATGCAACTCACAGAGTTTCACGTTTCTCTTCAGTGATCAGTTTGTTAACACAGTTTTCTGGAAATCTGCAATTAGATACTTCATAGCGCAATGAAGCATACGGTGACAAAGGAAATATCCTCATATGAAAACCAGACAGAAGCTCTATGAGAAACTTCTTGGTGATGTGTGAATTCATCTCACAGAGTTACACTTATTTTTCCTGGAGCAGTCCATTAACACTGTCTATAAGGAAGCTGAGAAGGGATTCTTTGGATCGCATTGAGGCCAACGCTGATAAAGGAAACTTCATGGGTTCAAAACGTGAAAGAAGCTTTCTGAGAATCTTCTTTCTGATCAGTGAGTTCATCTCACAAACTTACAACATAGACCTCAGGAAGCAGTTTGCTAACACTCTTTCCGTGGAAAATGCAAAGTCATATTTGGGAGCCCATGGGGCCCCATGGTGAAAAAGGAAATATCCTCATATAATAACTAGAGAGAAGCTTTCGGAGAGATTGCTTTCTGATGTGTGACTTCATCACACAGATTTCCACCCTTTCCTTCATGGAACAGTTTGCTAACACTGTTGTCGTGGATTCTGAAAAGTGATATTTGGGAGCACGTAGGGGCCCATGGTGAAAAAAGAAATATCCTCACATAAGAACTGGAGAGAAACTTTCTGAGAGATTGCTTTCTGATGTGTGACTTCATCACAAAGAGTTCCACCCTTCCCTTCTTGGAACAGTTTGCTAACACTGCTGTCGTGGATTCTGCAAAGGTATATTTGGGAGCTCATTGAGGGTTATGGTGAAAAAGGAAATATCCTCAGATAAAAACTGGAAAGAAGGCTTCTGAGAAACTGCATTGCCATGAGTGAATGCAACTCACAGAGTTACATGTTTCTCTTCAGTGATCAGTTTGTTAACACAGTTTTCTGGAAATCTGCAATTAGATACTTCATAGCGCAATGAAGCTCACGGTGACAAAGGAAATATCCTCAGATGAAAACTAGAAAGAAGCTTTCTTAGAAACTTCTTGGTGATGTGTGAATTCATCTCACAGAGTTACACTTATGTTTCGTGGAGCATTCCATTAAAACTGTCCTTGAGGAACCTCAAAAGGGCTTCTATGGATCACATTGAGGCCTACGCTGAAAAAGGAAATTTCATCCGTTCAAAACATGAAAGAAGCTTTCTGAGAAACTTCTTTCTGATCTGTGAATTCATCTCACAGAGTTACAACCTATGCCTCAAGAAGCAGTTTGCTAACACTCTTTTAGTGGAATCTGCAAAGAGATATTTGGGAGCCTATTGGGGCCCATGGTGAAAAAGGAAATATCCTCAGATAATTACTAGAGAGAAGCTTTCTGAGAGATTGCTTTCTGATGTGTGACTTCATCTCACAGAGTTACGCCAGTGTTTTTTGGAACCGATTCTTAGGACTGTTTCCGTGGATCCGAGAAGTGATATTTCAGATGGCTTTGAAGAATAGAAGGAGAAAAGAAATATCCTCCAAGAAAAAGCGGAATCAAGCTTTCTGAGAAACTTCTTTGTGATATGTGAATTCATTTCACAGTGTTATATCACCCTTTCTCGGGGGAGTTTCCTAGCACTCATTTTGAGGAATCTCAGATGTGATGTCTTGGATATCGTGGAACCGCATGGTGAATAAGGAACTATCCTCGGAGAAACCTGCAGAGAAGCATTCTCAGAAACTTCTTTGTTGTGGGTGAATTCAGCCCACAGATGTCCATGATTGTTTTCACTGAGAAGCTTGCTAGCAGAGTTTTCGCAGAATCTGCAATAGGACACACGGTGGTGCACCGAGACCACAAATAACCTCGTCTTACTAAAGAAAGAAGCTTTCTGAGAAACCGCTTTGTGATGTGTGAATTCAACTCACTAAATTACAGCTGTATTTCGTGGGGCCGTGGCCTAGCCCTATTTGTGTGGAATCTGAGAACAGATATTCCGGAACCCTTTGAAAACAAGGGGGCCCATGGAAATATCTTCCAATAAAAATGAGAAAGAAGCTTTATGAGAAACTTCTTTGTGATCTGTGAATTCTTCTCACAGAGTTACAACTTGGGCCTCATGAAGCAGTTTGCTACCTCACTTTTCGTGGAAACTGCAAGGGAATATTTGGGACTCCATTGGGGCCCATTGTGAAAAAGGAAATATCCTCAGATAATAACTAGAGAAAAGCTTTCTGAGAGATTGCTTTCTGATGTGTGACTTCAGCACACAGAGTTCCACCCTTCCCTCTTGGAACAGTTTGCTAACACTGTTGTCGTTGATACTGCAAAGTGATATTTGGGAGCTCATTGAGGGCTATGGTGAACAAGGAAATATCTTCAGAAAAACATTGGAAAGAAGCCTTCTGGGAAAATGCACTTCGATGTATGAATGCAACTCACAGAGTTACACGTTTCTCTTCAGTGATCAGTTTGCTAACATAATTTTCTGGAAATCTGCCTCGGGATATTTCTTAGTGCAAAGAAGCTAACGGTGTCAAAGGAAATATCCTCAGATGAAAACTAGAAAGAAGCTCTCTTAGAAACTTCTTGGTGATGTGTGAATTCATCTCACAGAGTTACACTTATGTTTCTGGAGCAGTCCATTAACACTGTCTTTGGGGAACCTGAGAAGGGCTTCCTTGAATTGCATTGAGGCCTACGCTGATAAAGGAAATTTCATCGGTTCAAAACGTGAAAGAAGCTTTCTAAGAAACTTCTTTCTGATCTGTGAGTTCATCTCACAGACTTATAACTTAGACTTCAGGAAGCAGTTTGCTAACACTCTTTTCGTGGAATCTGGAAAGTGATATTTGGTAGCCCATAGGGGCCCATGGTGAAAAAGGAAATGTCCTCACATAATAACTACAGAGAAACTTTCTGAGAGATTGCGTTCTGATGTGTGACTTCATCACACAGAGTTCCACACTTCCCTTCTTGAAACAGTTTGCTAACACTGTTGTCGTGGATTCTGCAAAGGTATATTTGGGAGCTCATTGAGGGCTAGGGTGAAAAAGGAATTATCCTCACATAATAACTAAAGAGAAGCTTTCTGAGAAACTGCATTGCCATGTGTGAATGCCATTCACAGAGTTAAACGTTTCTCTTCAGTGATCAGTTAGTTAACAGAGTTTTCTGGAAATCTGAAATTTGGTATTTCATAGGGCAATGAACCTTACGGTGACAAAGGAAATATCCACAGATGAAAACTAGAAAGAAGCATTCCTAGAAAGTTCTTTTTGATGTGTGAATTCATCTCACAGAGTTACACTTATGTTTCGTGGAACAGTCCATTAGCACTGTCTTGAGGAAGCTGAGAATGGCTTCCTTGGATCGCATTGAGGCCTACGCTGATAAAGGAAATTTCATCCGTTCAAAACAGGAAAGAAGCTTTCTGAGAAACTTCCTTCTGATCCCTGAGTTCATCTCACAGACTTATAACGTAGACTTCAGGAAGCAGTTTGCTAACACTCTTTTCGTGGAATCTGCAAAGTGATATTTGGGAGCCCATAGGGGCCCATGGTGAAAAAGGAAATATCCTCAGGTAATTACTAGAGAGAAGCTTTCTGAGAGATTGCTTTCTGATGTGTGACTTCATTTCACAGAGTTACGCCAGTGCTTTTTGGAACCGTTTCTTAGAACTGCTTCCGAGGATTCCGAGAAGTGATATTTCAGATGGCTTTGAAGAATAGAGGAAAAAGAAATATCCTCCAAGAAAAAGCGGAATCAAGCTTTCTGAGAAACTGCTTTGTGATATGTGAATTCATTTCAGTGTTATATCACCCTTTCTCGGGGGAGTTTCCTAGCACTCATTTTGAGGAATCTCAAATGTGATGTCTTGGATATCGTGGAACCGCATGGTGAATAAGGAACTATCCTCGGAGAAACTTGCAGAGAAGCCGTCTCAGAAACTTCTTTGTTGTGGGTGAATTCAGCCCACAGATGTCCATGATTGTTTTCACTGAGAAGCTTGCTAGCAGAGTTTTCGCAGAATCTGCAATAGGACACACTGTGGCGCTCCGAGACCACAAATAACCTCGTCTTACTAAAGAAAGAAGCTTTCTGACAAACCGCTTTGTGATGTGTGAATTCAACTCACTAAGTTACAGCTGTATTTCGTGGGGCTGGGGCCTAGCCCTATTTGTGTGGAATCTGAGAACAGATTTTCCGGAACCCATTGAAAACAAGGGAGCCCATGGAAATAACTTCCAATAAAAATGAGAAAGAAGCTTTCTAAGAAACTTCTTTGTGATCTGTGAATTCTTCCCACAGAGTTACAAATTAGGCCTCATGAAGCAGTTTGCTACCTCACTTTTCGTGGAAACTGCAAAGGGATATTTGGGACTCCATTGGGGCCCATTGTGAAAAAGGAAATATCCCCAGATAATAACTAGAGAAAAGCTTTCTGAGAGATTGCTTTCTGATGTGTGACTTCAGCACACAGACATCCACCCTTCTCTTCTTTGAACAGTTTGCAAACACTGTTGTCGTGGATACTGCAAAGTGATATTTGGGAGCTCATTGAGGGCTATGGTGAACAAGGAAATATCTTCAGATAAACACTGGAAAGAAGCCTTCTGGGAAAATGCAGTTCGATGTATGAATGCAACTCACAGAGTTACACGTTTCTCTTCAGTGATCAGTTTGCTAACATAGTTTTCTGGAAATCTGCCTCGGGATATTCCTTAGTGGAAAGAAGCTAACGGTGTCAAAGGAAATATCCTCAGATGAAAACTAGAAAGAAGCTTTCTTAGAAACTTATTGGTGAGGTGTGAATTCATCCACAGAGTTACACTTATGGTTCGTGGAGCAGTCCATTAACACTGTCTTAGAGGAAGCAGAGAAGGGCTTCCTTGGATCGCATTGAGGCCTACGCTGATAAAGGAAATTCCATCCATTCAAAACGTGACAGAATCTTTCTGAGAAACTTCTTTCTGATCTGTGAATTCATCTCACAGAGTTTCAAACTATGCCTCAAGAAGTAGTTTGCTAACACTCTTTTCGTGGAATCTCGAAAGTGATATTTGGTAGCCCATAGGGGCCCATGGTGAAAAAGGAAATGTCCTCACATAATAACTACAGAGAAACTTTCTGAGAGATTGCTTTCTGATGTGTGACTTCATCATACAGAGTTCCACCATTCCCTTCTTGGAACAGTTTGCTAACACTGTTGTCGTGGATTCTGCAACGGTATATTTGGGAGCTCATTGAGGGCTAGGGTGAAAAAGGAATTATCCTCACAGAATAACTAAAGAGAAGCTTTCTGAGAAACTGCATTGCAATGTGTGAATGCAACTCACAGAGTTACACGTTTATCTTCAGTGATCAGTTTGTTAACACAGTTTTCTGGAAATCTGCAATTTGGGATTTCAAAGTGCAGTGAACCTTACGGTAACAAAGGAAATATCCTCAGATGAAAAGCAGAAAGAAGCTTTCTTAGAAATTTCTTGGTGATGTGTGAATTCATCTCACAGAGTTACACTTATGTTTCGTGAAGCAGTCCATTAACACTATCTTTGAGGAAGCTGAGGAGGGCTTCATTGGATCGCATTGAGGCCTACACTGATAAAGGAAATTTCATCCGTTCAACACGTGAAAGACGCTTTCTGAGCAACTTCTTTCTGATCTGTGAATTCATCTCACAGAGTTACAACCTATGCCTCAATTAAGCAGTTTGCTAACACTCTTTTCGTGGAATCTGGAAAGTGATATTTGGTAGCACCTAGGGAGCCATGGTGAAAAAGGAAATGTCCTCACATAATAACTACAGAGAAACTTTCTGAGAGATTGCTTTCGGATGTGTGACTCCATCACACAGAGGTCCACCCTTCCCTTCTTGGAACAGTTTCCTAACACTGTTCTCGTGGATTCTGCAAAGGTATATTTCGGAGCTCATTGAGGGCTAGGGTGAAAATGGAAATATCCTCACATAATAACTAAAGAGAAGCTTTTTGAGAAACCAGCCTTGCCATGTGTGAATGTAACTCACAGAGTTACACGTTTCTCTTCAGTGATCAGTTTGTTAACACAGTTTTCTGGAAATCTGCAATTTGGTGTTTCATAGCGGAATGAACCTTACGGTGACAAAGGAAATATCCACAGATGAAAACTAGAAAGAAGCTTTCTCAGAAGCTTCTTGGTGATGTGTGAATTCATCTCACAGCGTTACACTTATGTTTTGTGGAGCAGTCCATTAACACTGTCTTTGAGGAAGCTGAGAAGGGCTTCCTTGGATCGCATTGAGGCCTACGCTGATTAAGAAAATTACATCCGTTCAAAACGTGAAAGAAGCTTTCTGAGAAAATTCTTTCTGATCTGTGAATTCATCTCACGGAGTGACAGCCTATGCCTCAAGAAGCAGTTTGCTAACACACTTTTCGTGGAATCCGGAAAGTGATATTTGGTAGCCCCTAGGGGCCCATGGTGAAAAAGGAAATGTCCTCGCATCATAACTACAGATAGACTTTCTGAGAGATTGCTTTCTGATGTGTGAATACATCGCACAGAGTTCCACCCTTCACTTCTTGGAACAGTTTGCTAACACTGTTCTCGTGGATTCTGCAAAGGTATATTTGGGAGCTCATTGAGGGCTAGGGTGAACAAGGAATTATCGTCACATAATAACTATAGGGAAGCTTTCTGAGAAACTGCATTGCCATGTGTGAATGCAACTCACAGAGTTACACGTTTCTCTTCAGAGATCAGTTTGTTAACACAGTTTTCTGGAAATCTGCAATTTGGTATTTCATAGCGGAATGAACCTTACGGTGACAAAGGAAATATCCACAGATGAAAACTAGAAAAAGCTTTCCTAGAAGCTTCTTTGTGATGTGTGAATTCATCTCAGAGCGTTACACTTATGTTTCTTGCAGCAGTCCTTTAACACTGTCTTTGAGGAAGCTGAGAAGGGCTTCCTTGGATCGCATTGAGGCCTACGCTGATAAAGAAAATTTCATCCGTTCAAAACGTGAAAGAAGCTTTCTGAGAAACTTCGTTCTGATCTGTGAATTCATCTCACGGAGTGACAATCTATGCCTCAAGAAGCAGTTTGCTAACACACTTTTCGTGGAATCTGGAAAGTGATATTTGGTAGCCCCTAAGGGCCCATGGTGAAAAAGGAAATGTCCTCATATAATAACTACCGAGAAACTTTCTGAGAGATTGCTTTCTGATGTGTGACTTCATCACACAGAGTTCCACCATTCCCTTCTTGGAACAGTTTCCTAACACTGTTCTCGTGGATTCTGCAAAGGTATATTTGGAAGCTCATTGAGGGCTAGGGTGAACAAGGAATTATCCTCACATAATAACTACAGGGAAGCTTTCTGAGAAACTGCATTGCCATGTGTGAATGCAACTCACAGAGTTACACGTTTCTCTTCAGTGATCATTTTGTTAACACAGTTTTCTGGAAATCTTCAATTTGGTATTTCATAGCGGAATGAACCTTACGGGACAAAGGAAATATCCACAGATGAAAACTAGAAAGAAGGTTTCCTAGAAACTTCTTTGTGATGTGTGAATTCATCTCAGAGCGTTACACTTATGTTTCGTGGAGCAGTCCATTAACACTGTCTTTGAGGAAGCTGAGAAGGGCTTCCTTGGATCGCATTGAGGCCCACGCTGATAAAGGAAATTTCATCCGTTGAAAACGTGAAAGAAGCTTTCTGAGAAACTTCTTTCTGATCTGTGAATTCATCTCACAGTGTTACAACCTATGCCTCAAGAAGCAGTTTGCCAACACTCTTTTCGTGGAATCTGGAAAGTGATATTTGGTAGCCCACAGGGGCCCATGGTGAGATAGGAAATGTCCTCACATCATAACTACAGAGAAACTTTCTGAGAGATTGCTTTCTGATGTGTGACTTCATCACACAGAGTTCCACCCTTCCCTTCTTGGAACAGTTTGCGAACACTGTTCTCGTGGATTCTACAAACGTATATTTGAGAGCTCATTGAGGGCTAGGGTGAAAAAGGAATTGTCCTCACATAATAACTAAACAGAAGCTTTCTGAGAAACTGCATTGCCCTGTGTGAATGCATCTCATAGAGTTACACGTTTCTCTTCAGTGATCAGTTTTTTAACACAGTTTTCTGGAAATCTGCAATTTGGTATTTCATAGCGCAATGAACTTTACGGTGGCAAAGGAAATATCCACAGATGAAAACTAGAAAGAAGCTTTCATAGAAACTTCTTGGTGATGTGTGAATTCATCTCACAGAGTTACACTTATGTTTCTTGGAGCAGTCCATTAACACTGTCTTTGAGGAAGCTGCGAAGGGCTTCCTTGGATCGCATTGAGGCCTACGCTGATAAAGGAAATTTCATCCATTCAAAACGTGAAAGAAGCTTTCTGAGAAACTTCTTTCTGATCTGTGAATTCATCTCACAGAGTTACAACCTATGCCTCAAGAAGCAGTTTGCTAACACTCTTTTCGTGGAATCTGGAAAGTGATAGTTGGTACCCCATAGGGGTCCATGGTGAAAAAGGAAATGTCCTCACATAATATCTACAGAGAAACTTTCTGAGAGATTGCTTTCTGATGTGTGACTTCATCACACAGAGATCCACCCTTCCCTTCTTGGAACAGTTTGCTAACACTGTTCTCGTGGATTCTGCAAAGGTATATTTGGGAGCTCATTGAGGGCTAGGATGAAAGAGGGGTTATCATCACAAAATAACTCAAGAGAAGTTTCTGAGAAACCGCATTGCCATGTGTGAATGCAACTCACAGAGTTACACGTTTCTCTTCAGTGATCAATTTGTTAACACAGTTTTCTGGAAATCTGCAATTTGGTATTTCATAGCGCCATGAACCTTACGCTGACAAAGATATATCCACAGATGAAAACTGGAAAGAAGCTTTCTTAGAAACTTCTTGGTGATGTGTGAATTCATCTCACAGAGTTACACATATGTTTCTTTGAGTAGTCCATTAACACTGTATTTGAGGAAGCTGAAAAGGGCTTCCTTGGATCGCATTGAGGCCTACGCTGATAAAGGAAATTTCATCCGTTTAAAACGGGAAAGAAGCTTTCTGAGAAACTTCTTTCTGATCCTGAATTCATCTCACAGAGAAACAACCTATGCCTCAAGAAGCAGTTTGCTAACACTCTTTTTGTGGAATCTGGAAAGTGCTATTTGGTAGCCCATAGGGGCCCATGGTGAAAAAGGAAATGTCCTCACATAATAACTACAGAGAAACTTTCTGAGAGATTGCTTTCTGATGTGTGACTTCATCACACAGAGTTCCACCCTTCCCTTCTTGGAACAGTTTGCTAACACTGTTCTCGTGGATTCTGCAAAGGTGTATTTGGGAGCTCATTGAGGGCTAGGGTGAAAAAGGAATTATCCTCACAGAATAACTAAAGAGAAGCTTTCTGAGAAACCGCATTGACATGTGTGAATGCAACTCACAGACTTACACGTTTCTCTTCAGTGATCAGTTTGTTAACACAGTTTTCTGGAAATCTGCAATTTGGTATTTCATAGCGCAATGAACCTTACGGTGACAAAGGAGATATCCACAGATGAAAACTGGAAAAAAGCTTTCTTAGAATCTTCTTGGTGATATGTGAATTCATCTCACAGAGTTACACATATGTTTCGTGGAGCAGTCCATTAACACTGTCTTTGAGGAAGCTGCGAAGGCCTTCCTTGGATCTCATTCAGGCCTACGCTGATAAAGGAAATTTCATTCGTTCAAAACGTGAAAGAAACTTTCTGAGAAACTTCTTTCTGAACTGTGAATACATCTCACAGAGTTACAACCTATGCCTCAAGAAGCAGTTTGCTAACACTCCTATCGTGGAATCTGGAAAGTGATATTTGGTAGCCCATAGGGGCCCATGGTGAAAAAGGAAATGTCCTCACATAATAACTACAGAGAAACTTTCTGAGAGATTGCTTTCTGATGTGTGACTTCATCACACAGAGTTCCACCCTTCCCTTCTTGGAACAGTTTGCTAACACTGTTCTCGTGGATTTTGCAAAGGTATATTTGGGAGCTCATTGAGGGCTAGGGTGAAAAAGGAATTATCCTCACAGAATAACTAAAGAGAAGCTTTCTGAGAAACTGCATTGCCATGTGTGAATGCAACTCACAGAGTTACACGTTTCTCTTCAGTGATCAGTTTGTTAACACAGTTTTCTGGAAATCTGCAATTTGGTATTTCATAGCGCAATGAACCTTACGGTGACAAAGGAAATATCCACAGATGAAAACTGGAAAGAAGCTTTCTTAGAAACTTCTTGGTGATGTGTGAATTCATCTCACAGAGTTACACTTATGTTTCGTGGAGCAGTCCATTAACACTGTCTTTGAGGAAGCTGAGAAAGGCTTCCTTGGATCGCATTGAGGCCTACGCTGATAAAGGAAATTTCATCCGTTCAAAACGTGAAAGAAGCTTTCTGAGAAACTTCTTTCTGATCTGTGAATTCATCTCACAGAGTTACAACCTATGCCTCAAGAAGCAGTTTGCTAACACTCTTTTCGTGGAATCTGGAAAGTGATATTTGGTAGCCCATAGGGGCCCATGGTGAAAAAGGAAATGTCCTCACATAATAACTACAGAGAAACTTTCTGAGAGATTGCTATCTGATGTGTGACTTCATCACACAGAGTTCCACCCTTCCCTTCTTGGAACAGTTTGCTAACACTGTTCTCGTGGATTCTGCAAAGGTATATTTGGGAGCTCATTGAGGGCTAGGGTGAAAAAGGAATTATCCTCACATAAAAACTAAAGAGAATGCTTTCTGAGAAACTGCATTGCCATGTGTGAATGCAACTCACAGAGTTACACGTTTCTCTTCAGTGATCAGTTTGTTTACACAGTTTTCTGGAAATCTGCAATTTGGTATTTCATAGCGCAATGAACCTTACGGTGACTAAGGAAATATCCACAGATGAAAACTGGAAAGAAGCTTTCTTAGAAACTTCTTGGTGATGTGTGAATTCATCTCACAGAGTTACACATATGTTTCAGGGAGCAGTCCATTAACACTGTCTTTGAGGAAGCTGAGAAGGGATTACTTGGATCGCATTGAGGCCTACTGCTGATAAAGGAAATTTCATCCGTTCAAAACGGGAAAGAAGCTTTCTGAGAAACTTCTTTCTGATCTGTGAATTCATCTCACAGAGTAACAACCTATGCCTCAAGAAGCAGTTTGCTAACACTCTTTTCGTGGAATCTGGAAAGTGATATTTGGTAGCCCATAGGGTCCCATGGTGAAAAAGGAAATGTCCTCACATAATAACTACAGAGAAACTTTCTGAGAGATTGTTATCTGATGTGTGACTTCATCACACAGAGTTCCACCCTTCCCTTCTTGGAACAGTTTGCTAACACTGTTCTCGTGGATTCTGCAAAGGTATATTTGGGAGCTCATTGAGGGCTAGGGTGAAAAAGGAATTATCCTCACAGAATAACTAAAGAGAAGCTTTCTGAGAAACCGCATTGCCATGTGTGAATGCAACTCACAGAGTTACACGTTTCTCTTCAGTGATCAGTTTGTTAACACAGTTTTCTGGAAATCTGCAATTTGGTATTTCATAGCGCAATGAACCTTACGGTGACAAAGGAAATATCCACAGATGAAAACTGGAAAGAAGCTTTCTTAGGAAACTTCTTGGTGATGTGTGAATTCATCTCACAGAGTTACACTTATGTTTCGTGGAGCAGTCCATTAACACTGTCTTTGAGGAAGCTGCGAAGGGCTTCCTTGGATCGCATTGAGGCCTATGCTGATAAAGGAAATTTCATCAATTCAAAACGTGAAAGAAGCTTTCTGAGAAACTTCTTTCTGATCTGTGAATTCATCTCACAGAGTTACAACCTATGCCACAAGAAGCAGTTTGCTAACAAACTTTTCGTGGAATCTGGAAAGTGATATGTGGCAGCCCTTAGGGGCCCATGGTGAAAAAGGAAATATCCTCACATAATAACTACAGAGAAACTTTCTGAGAGATTGCTTTCTGATGTGTGACTTCATCACACAGAATTCCACCATTCCTTCTTGGAACAGTTTGCTAACACTGTTCTCGTGGATTCTGCAAAGGTACGTTTGGGAGCTCATTGAGGGCTAGGGTGAAAAAGAAATTATCCTCACATAACAACTAAAGAGAAGCTTTCTGAGAAACTGCATTGCCATGTGTGAATGCAACTCACAGAGTTACACGTTTCTCTTCAGTGATCAGTTTGTTAACACAGTATTCTGGAAATCTGCAATTTGGTATTTCATAGCGCAATGAACCTGACGGTGGCAAAGGAAATACCCACAGATGAAAACTAAAAAGAAGCTTTCTTAGAAACTACTTGGTGATGTGTGAATTCATCTCACAGAGTTACACTTATGTTTCGTGGAGCAGTCCATTAACAGTGTCTTTGAGGTAGCTGAGAAGGGCTTCCTTGGATCGCATTGAGGCCTACGCTGATAAAGGACATTTCATCCGTTCAAAACGTGAAAGAAGCTGTCTGAGAAACTTCTTTCTGATCTGTGAATTCATCTCTCAGAGTTAGAACCTATGCCTCCAGAAGCAGTTTGCTAACACTCTTTTCGTGGAATCTGGAAAGTGCTATTTGGTAGCCCATAGGGGCCCATGGTGAAAAAGGAAATGTCCTCACATAATAACTACAGAGAAACTTTCTGAGAGATTGCTTTCTGATGTGTGACTTCATCACACAGAGTTCCACCCTTCCCTTCTTGGAACAGTTTGCTAACACTGTTCTCGTGGATTCTGCAAAGGTATATTTGGGAGCTCATTGAGGGCTAGGGTGAAAAAGGAATTATCCTCACATAATAACTAAAGAGAAGCTTTCTGAGAAACTGCATTGCCATGTGAGAATGCAACTCACAGAGTTACACGTTTCTCTTCAGTGATCAGTTTGTTAACACATTTTTCTGGAAATCTGCAATTTGGTATTTCATAGCTAAATGAACCTTACGGTGACAAAGGAAATATCCACAGATGAAAACTAGAAAGAAGCTTTCGTAGAACCTTCTTGGTGATGTGTGAATTCATCTAACATAGTTACACTTATGTTTCGTGGAGCAGTCCATTAACACTGTCTTTGAGGAAGCTGGGAACGGCTTCCTTGGATCGCATTGAGGCCTACGCTGATAAAGGAAATTTCATCCGTTCAAAACGTGAAAGAAGCTTTCTGAGAAACTTCTTTCTGATCTGTGAATTCATCTCACAGAGTTACAACCTATGCCTCAAGAAGCAGTTTGATAAGACTCTTTTCGTGGAATCTGGAAGGTGATATTTGGTAGCCCATAGGGGCCCATGGTGAAAAAGGAAATGTCCTCACATAATAACTACAGAGAAACTTTCTGAGAGATTGCTTTCTGATGTGTGACTTCATCACACAGAGTTCCACCCTTCCCTTCTTGGAACAGTTTGCTAACACTGTTCTCGTGGATTCTGCAAAGGTATATTTGGGAGCTCATTGAGGGCTAGGGTGAAAAAGGAATTATCCTCACATAATAACTAAAGAGAAGCTTTCTGAGAAACCGCATTGCCATGTGTGAATGCAACTCACAGAGTTACACGTTTCTCTTCAGTGATCAGTTTGTTAACACAGTTTTCTGGAAATCTGCAATTTGGTATTTCATAGCGCAATGAACCTTACGTGACAAAGGAAATATCCACAGATGAAAACTAGAAGAAGCTTTCTTAGAAACTTCTTGGTGATGTGTGAATTCATCTCACAGAGTTACACTTATGTTTCGTGGAGCAGTCCATTAACACTGTCTTTGAGGAAGCTGAGAAGGGCTTCCTTGGATCGCATTGAGGCCTACGCTGATAAAGGAAATTTCATCTGTTCAAAACGTGAAAGAAGCTTTCTGAGAACTTCTTTCTGATCTGTGAATTCATCTCACAGAGTTACAAGCTATGCCTCAAGAAGCAGTTTGCTAACACTCTTTTCGTGGAATCTGGAAAGTGATATTTGGTAGCCCATAGGGGCCCATGGTGAAAAAGGAAATGTCCTCACATAATAACTACAGAGAAACTTTCTGAGAGATTGCTTTCTGATGTGTGACTTCATCACACAGAGTTCCACCCTTCCCTTCTTGGAACAGTTTGCTAACACTGTTCTCGTGGATTCTGCAAAGGTATATTTGGGAGCTCATTGAGGGCTAGGGTGAAAAAGGAATTATCCTCACATAATAACTAAAGAGAAGCTTTCTGAGAAACCGCATTGCAATGTGTGAATGCAACTCACAGAGTTACACGTTTCTCTTCAGTGATCAGTTTGTTAACACAGTTTTCTGGAAATCTGCAATTTGGTATTTCATAGCGCAATGAACCTTACGGTGACAAAGGAAATATCCACAGATGAAAACTGGAAAGAAGCTTTCTTAGAAACTTCTTGTTGATGTGTGAATTCATCTCACAGAGTTACACTTATGTTTCGTGTAGCAGTCCATTCACACTGTCTTTGAGGAAGCTGAAAAGGGCTTCCTTGGATCGCATTGAGGCCTACACTGATAAAGGAAATTTCATCCGTTCAACACGTGAAAGAAGCTTTCTGAGAAACTTCTTTCTGATCTGTGAATTCATCTCACAGGGTTACAACCTATGCCTCAAGAAGCAGTTTGATAAGACTCTTTTCGTGGAATCTGGAAGGTGATATTTGGTAGCCCATAGGGGCCCATGGTGAAAAAGGAAATGTCCTCACATAATAACTACAGAGAAACTTTCTGAGAGATTGCTTTCTGATGTGTGACTTCATCACACAGAGTTCCACCCTTCCCTTCTTGGAACAGTTTGCTAACACTGTTCTCGTGGATTCTGCAAAGGTATATTTGGGAGCTCATTGAGGGCTAGGGTGAAAAAGGAATTATCCTCACATAATAACTAAAGAGAAGCTTTCTGAGAAACCGCATTGCAATGTGTGAATGCAACTCACAGAGTTACACGTTTCTCTTCAGTGATCAGTTTGTTAACACAGTTTTCTGGAAATCTGCAATTTGGTATTTCATAGCGCAATGAACCTTACGGTGACAAAGGAAATATCCACAGATGAAAACTGGAAAGAAGCTTTCTTAGAAACTTCTTGTTGATGTGTGAATTCATCTCACAGAGTTACACTTATGTTTCGTGTAGCAGTCCATTCACACTGTCTTTGAGGAAGCTGAAAAGGGCTTCCTTGGATCGCATTGAGGCCTACGCTGATAAAGGAAATTTCATCTGTTCAAAACGTGAAAGAAGCTTTCTGAGAAACTTCTTTCTGATCTGTGAATTCATCTCGCAGAGTTACAACATATGCCTCAAGAAGCAGTTTGCTAACACTCTTTTCGTGGAATCTGGAAAATGATATTTGGTAGCCCTTAGGGGCCCATGGTGAAAAAGGAAATGTCCTCACATAATAACTACAGAGAAACTTTCTGAGAGATTGCTTTCTGATGTGTGACTTCATCACACAGAGTTCCACCCTTCCCTTCTTGGAACAGTTTGCTAACACTGTTCTCGTGGATTCTGCAAAGGTATATTTGGGAGCTCATTGAGGGCTAGGGTGAAAAAGGAATTATCCTCACATAATAACTAAAGAGAAGCTTTCTGAGAAACTGCATTGCCATGTGAGAATGCAACTCACAGAGTTACACGTTTCTCTTCAGTGATCAGTTTGTTAACACAGTTTTCTGGAAATCTGCAATTTGGTATTTCATAGCGCAATGAACCTTACGGTGACAAAGGAAATATCCACAGATGAAAACTAGAAGAAGCTTTCTTAGAAACTTCTTGGTGATGTGTGAATTCATCTCACAGAGTTACACTTATGTTTCGTGGAGCAGTCCATTAACACTGTCTTTGAGGAAGCTGAGAAGGGCTTCCTTGGATCGCATTGAGGCCTACGCTGATAAAGGAAATTTCATCTGTTCAAAACGTGAAAGAAGCTTTCTGAGAAACTTCTTTCTGATCTGTGAATTCATCTCACAGAGTTACAAGCTATGCCTCAAGAAGCAGTTTGCTAACACTCTTTTCGTGGAATCTGGAAAGTGATATTTGGTAGCCCATAGGGGCCCATGGTGAAAAAGGAAATGTCCTCACATAATAACTACAGAGAAACTTTCTGAGAGATTGCTTTCTGATGTGTGACTTCATCACACAGAGTTCCACCCTTCCCTTCTTGGAACAGTTTGCTAACACTGTTCTCGTGGATTCTGCAAAGGTATATTTGGGAGCTCATTGAGGGCTAGGGTGAAAAAGGAATTATCCTCACATAATAACTAAAGAGAAGCTTTCTGAGAAACCGCATTGCCATGTGTGAATGCAACTCACAGAGTTACACGTTTCTCTTCAGTGATCAGTTTGTTAACACAGTTTTCTGGAAATCTGCAATTTGGTATTTCATAGCGCAATGAACCTGACGGTGAAAAAGGAAATATCCACAGATGAAAACTAGGAAAGAAGCTTTCTTAGAAACTTCTTGTTGATGTGTGAATTCATCTCACAGAGTTACACTTATGTTTCGTGTAGCAGTCCATTCACACTGTCTTTGAGGAAGCTGAGAAGGGCTTCCTTGGATCGCATTGAGGCCTACGCTGATAAAGGAAATTTCATCCGTTCAACACGTGAAAGAAGCTTTCTGAGAAACTTCTTTCTGATCTGTGAATTCATCTCGCAGAGTTACAACCTATGCCTCAAGAAGCAGTTTGCTAACACTCTTTTCGTGGAATCTGGAAAATGATATTTGGTAGCCCTTAGGGGACCCATGGTGAAAAAGGAAATGTCCTCACATAATAACTACAGAGAAACTTTCGGAGAGAGTGCTTTCTGATGTGTGACTTCATCACACAGAGTTCCACCCTTCCCTTCTTGTAACAGTTTGCTACTACTGTTCTCATGGATTCTGCAAAGGTAGTATTTGTTAGCTCATTGAGGGCTAGGGTGAAAAAGGAATTATCCTCACATAATAACTAAAGAGAAGCTTTCTGAGAAACCGCATTGCCATGTGTGAATGCAACTCACAGAGTTACACGTTTCTCTTCAGTGATCAGTTTGTTAAGACAGTATTCTGGAAATCTGCAATTTGGTATTTCATAGCGCTATGAACCTTATGGTAACAAAGGAAATATCCACAGATGAAAACTGGAAGAAGCATTCTTAGAAACTTCTTGGTGATGTGTGAATTCATCTCACAGAGTTACACTTATGTTTCGTGGAGCAGTCCATTCACACTCTCTTTGAGGAAGCTGAGAAGGGCTTCCTTGGATCGCATTGAGGCCTACGCTGATAAAGGAAATTTCATCCGTTCAAAACGTGAAAGAAGCTTTCTGAGAAACTTCTTTCTGATCTGTGAATTCATCTCACAGAGTTACAGCCTATGCCTCAAGAAGCAGTTTGCTAACACTCTTTTCGTGGAATCTGGAAAGTGATATTTGGTAGCCCATAGGGGCCCATGGTGAAAAAGGAAATGTCCTCACATAATAACTACAGAGAAACTATCTGAGAGATTGCTTTCTGATGTGTGACTTCATCACACAGAGTTCCACCCTTCCCTTCTTGGAACAGTTTGCTAACACTGTTCTCGTGGATTCTGCAAAGGTATATTTGGGAGCTCATTGAGGACTAGGGTGAAAAAGGAATTATCCTCACATAACAACTAAAGAGAAGCTTTCTGAGAAACTGCATTGCCATGCGTGAATGCAACTCACAGAGTTACACGTTTCTCTTCAGTGATCACTTTGTTAACACAGTTTTCTGGAAATCTGCAATTTGGTATTTCATAGCGTAATGAACCTAACAGTGACAAAGGAAATATCCACAGAAGAAAACTGGAAAGCTTTCTTAGAAACTTCTTGGTGAAGTGTGAATTCATCTCACAGAGTTACACTTATGTTTCGTGGAGCAGTCCATTAACACTGTCTTTGAGGAAGCTGAGAAGGGCTTCCTTGGATCGCATTGAGGCCTACGCTGAAAAAGGAAATTTCATCCGTTGAAAACTTGAAAGAAGCTTTCTGAGAAACTTCTTTCTGATCTGTGAATTCATCTCACAGAGTTACAACCTATGCGTCAAGAGGCAGTTTTCTAACACTCTTTTCGTGGAATCTGGAAAGTGATATTTGGTAGCCTCTAGGGGCCCATGGTGAAAAAGGAAATGTCCTCACATATTCACTACAGAAAAACTTTCTGAGAGATTGCTTTCGGATGTGTGACTTCATCACACAGAGTTCCACCCTTCCCTTCATGGAACAGTTTGCTAACACTGTTCTCTTGGATTCTGCAAAGGTATATTTGGGAGCTCATTGAGGGCTAGTTTGAACAAAGAATTATCCACACATAATAACTAAAGAGAAGCTCTCTGAGAAACTGCATTGCCATGTGTGAATGCAACTCACAGAGTTACACGTTTCTCTTCAGTGATCAGTTTGTTAACACAGTTTTCGGGAAATCTGCAAGTTAGTATTTCATAGCGCAATGAACCTGACGGTGACAAAGGAAATATCCACAGATGAAAACTAGAAAGAAGCTTTCTTGGAAACTTCTTGGTGATGTGTGAATTCATCTCACAGAGTTACACTTATGTTTCGTGGAGCAGTCCATTAACACTGTCTTTGAGGAAGCTGAGAAGGGCTTCCTTGGATCGCATTGAGGCCTACGCTGATAAAGGAAATTTCATCCGTTGAAAACTTGAAAGAAGCTTTCTGAGAAACTTCTTTCTGATCTGTGAATTCATCTCACAGAGTTACAACCTATGCGTCAAGAGGCAGTTTTCTAACACTCTTTTCGTGGAATCTGGAAAGTGATATTTGGTAGCCTCTAGGGGCCCATGGTGAAAAAGGAAATGTCCTCACATATCACTACAGAAAAACTTTCTGAGAGATTGCTTTCGGATGTGTGACTTCATCACACAGAGTTCCACCCTTCCCTTCATGGAACAGTTTGCTAACACTGTTCTCTTGGATTCTGCAAAGGTATATTTGGGAGCTCATTGAGGGCTAGTTTGAACAAAGAATTATCCACACATAATAACTAAAGAGAAGCTCTCTGAGAAACTGCATTGCCATGTGTGAATGCAACTCACAGAGTTACACGTTTCTCTTCAGTGATCAGTTTGTTAACACAGTTTTCGGGAAATCTGCAAGTTAGTATTTCATAGCGCAATGAACCTGACGGTGACAAAGGAAATATCCACAGATGAAAACTAGAAAGAAGCTTTCCTAGAAACTTCATGGTGATGTGTGAATTCATCTCACAGAGTTACACTTATGTTTCGTGGAGCAGTCCATTAACACTCTCTTTGAGGAAGCTGAGAAGGGCTTCCTTGGATCGCATTGAGGCCTACAATGATAAAGGAAATTTCATCCGTTCGAAACGTGAAAGAAGCTTTCTGAGAAACTTCTTTCTGATCTGTGAATTCATCTCCCAGAGTTACAAGCTATGCCTCAAGAAGCAGTTTGCTAACACTCTTTTCGGGGAATCTGGAAAGTGATATTTGGTAGCCCATCGGGGCCCGTGGTAAAAAAGGAAATGTCCTCACATAATAACTACGGAGAAACTTTCTGAGAGATTGCTTTCTTAGGTGTGACTTCATCACACAGAGTTCCACCCTTCCCTTCTTGGAACAGTTTGCTAACACTGTTCTCGTGGATTCTGCAAAGGTATGTTTGGGAGCTCATTGAGGACTAGGGTGAAAAAGGAATTATCCTCACATAACAACTAAAGAGAAGCTTTCTGAGAAACTGCATTGCCATGCGTGAATGCAACTCACAGAGTTACACGTTTCTCTTCAGTGATCACTTTGTTAACACAGTTTTCTGGAAATCTGCAATTTGGTATTTCATAGCGTAATGAACCTAACAGTGACAAAGGAAATATCCACAGAAGAAAACTAGAGAGCTTTCTTAGAAACTTCTTGGTGAAGTGTGAATTCATCTCACAGAGTTACACTTATGTTTCGTGGAGCAGTCCATTAACACTGTCTTTGAGGAAGCTGAGAAGGGCTTTCTTGGATCGCATTTATGCCTACGCTGATAAAGGAAATTTCGTCCGTTCAAAACGTGAAAGAAGCTTTCTGAGAAACTTCATTCTGATCTGTGAATTCATCTCACAGTGTTACAAGCTGTGCCTCAAGAAGCAGTTTGCTAATACTCTTTTCGTTTAATCTGGTAAGTGATATTTCGTAGCACCTAGGGGCCCATGGTGAAAAAGGAAATGTCCTCATATAATAACTACAGAGAAACTTACTGAGAGATTGCTTTCTGATGTGTGACTTCATCACACAGAGTTCCACCCTTCCCTTCTTGGAACAGTTTGCTAACACTGTTCGCGTGGATTCTGCAAAGGTATATTTGGGAGCTCATTGTGTTCAAGGGTGAAAAAGAAATTATCCTCACATAACAACTAAAGAGAAGCTTTCTGAGAAACTGCATTGCCATGTGTGAATGCAACTCACAGAGTTCCACGTTTCTCTTCAGTGATCAGTTTCTTAACACAGTTTTCTGGAAATCTGCAATTTGGTATTTCATAGCGCAATGAACCTTACAGTGACAAAGGAAATATCCACAGAAGAAAACTAGAGAGCTTTCTTAGAAACTTCTTGGTGATGTGTGAATTCATCTCAAAGAGTTACACTTAAGTTTCGTGGAGCAGTCCATTAACGCTGTCTTTGAGGAAGCTGAGAAGGGCTTCCTTGATCGCATTAGGCATACGCTGATAAAGGAAATTTCATCCGTTCAAACGTGAAAGAAGCTTTCTGAGAAACTTCTTTCTGATCTGTGAATTCATCTCACAGAGTTACAAGCTATGCCTCAAGAAGCAGTTTGCTAACACTCTTTTCGTGAATCTGGAAAAGTGATATTTGGTAGCCCATTAGGGGCCCATGGTGAAAAAGGAAATGCCCTCACATAATAAACTACAGTAAGAAACTTACTGAGAGATTGCTTTCTGATGTGGGACTTCATCACACAGAGTTCACCCTTCCCTTCTTGGAAACAGTGTGCTACACTGTTCTCGGGGATTCTGCAAAGGTATATTTGGGAGCTCATTGAGGCTAGTTTGAAACAAGGAATTATCCTCACATAATAACTAAAGAGAAGCTCTCTGAGAAACTGCATTGCCATGTGTGAAGGCACTCACAGAGTTACACGTTTCTCTTCAGTGATCAGTTGTTAACACAGTTTGCGGGAAATCTGCAATTTGGTATTTCATAGCGCAATGAACCTGACGGTGACAAAGGAAATATCCACAGATGACAACTAGAAAGAAGCTTTCCTAGAAACG